>NC_142940.1:59218015-59229189 GCF_046866305.1 Octopus bimaculoides
TCTCTATGTTATTTGTTTATTTGTTTTTGATGTTTTCTGATGTTTTTGATGTTTTGCAGCAAATTCTTCGATTAACTTTTCAATTTTACTTTTCTCACTCTTTTATTCCACCGTCTTACGATCAAGTATTGAATGTAAAGATTTTACTGGTGAGCGCCGTAAACAGAATGACCGGACAAATAGCATAGCAAGAGAAAGTACGAGAGGGAGGGCCAGGGAGCGAGGGAGGGGAGAGAGAGAGAGAGGGAAGAGAGAGAGAGAGAAAGAGAGAGTGGGAAGGAGTAAGGCTGAAGGATAAATAGATTGGCAGATAGGGATGGATACTAGGAAAATTAATGGTGAGCGCCGTAAACAAAATGATCGGACAAATAGCAAGGGAAAGTACGAGCGTGAGTCAGGGAGCGAGGGAGAGAGAGAGGGGGAAGAGAGAGCGGGAAGAGAGAGCGGGAAGAGAGAGCGGGAAGAGAGAGAGAAAGAAAGAGGGGAGGGGGAAAGGCTGAAGGATAAATAGATAGGCAGATAGATATAACTATGGATGAATACCAGAAAAATTACTGGTGAGCGCCGTAAACAGAATGAGCGGAGAAAATAAGTAAGAGAAAGTACGAGAGGGAGAGCGAGGGAGCGAGAGAGGGAGAGAGAGAGAGAGGGAGAGAGAGAGAGAGAGAGAGAAAGAGATAGAGAGAACGAGAGAGAGAGAGAGAGAGAGAGAGAGAGAGAGAGAGAGAGAGTGGTGTGAGAGGGAAAAATATTGAAGGATAAATACATAGGCTGATAGATATAATTAAGGATGAATACAAGAAAAATTAATGTTCCCGTCCGTACAATACTAAAACACGTTACGTGAGAACCTCCAAGTGGTCGGTCGTCCTGCTAGAAATAGCAAGCAAATTTTATTTTTATCTGTCAGTTTTTTCAGTCATTTGACTACGGCCATGCTGAAGCACTGCCATGAATGGACTTTAGTTGAACGAATCGACCCAGTTCTGATCTTTCTTTCTCAAAGCCTGGTATTTATTTCATTGGTCACTTTTTCTGGACGGTTGAGTAACAGGGACGTAAACACACCAACACCGGTGGTAGAGGACAAACGCAAGCACAGAAACACAGATACATACATATATATAAAATTTAATTAAGCAGCTGTTGAGCAATGTATCACCAAAAAGGTAAAATATTGTCATTAAATATGACAGAGGGTGTTAGAACACCGACAATGCTAGAAATAAGAGTTAAAGTTTTCTGCTGCTGCTGCAGTCAATGCACATAATTTTACATGTGTGTGTGTGTGTGTGTGTGTTTGTGTGACTGTGCTTGTCCCCCCAACATCGCATGACAACCGATGCTGGTGTGTTTACGTCCCCGTAACATAGCCGTTCGGCAAAAGGGACCGATAGAATAAGTACTAGGCTTACAAAGAATATATATATATGCATACAGTTATATATATTTACATATATATAAATATACATATATATATATATATATATATAATATATATATATATATATATATATATATATATATATATATATATATATATATATATATAGATATATATATATATGTATGTATACACACATAAAGTTTTGTCCCAAGAAAGAAATTGTGCCCGTACCTTCGCAGACCACTGGGGAAATGGACGCGATTTAATAATGTATACATACATAATGTAAGCAATCTCGTAACTCAATGCCTCGTAGGAAAAAAACTGATGTCGCTTCCAGGCCAATAACACCATGTGACCTGGAGGCCTGACATCTCGCGGCCATCTTTTGCTTGTCCTATTTTTCTTTACTCCTCTCTGCATTCTTGACGAGATGGGTTCGTTCTGCGAGCCTACGAGGCTTTGGAATGCATGAAACTGAGCCAGACAGTTATTAGATATTTGTCTCCTACCAAATGTGCCACTGTCTCTCGTTTGTCTACTCACTCGGATAGATAAAGAGAGAGAGAGAGAGGGGGAGGGAAAGAGAGAGACAGACAGACAGACAGAGAAAGAGAGATTCTTTTAACATCTTTAATCAGCAGAAATCTTCAAAAGTTATTGAAGAACACAGTTTTGTGTATGGCACTTATAAAATGGATATAATATTATTTACATACATACATACACATACGCACGCATCATATAGAAAAGTGAGTATGGAAGTGTGTGTGGGTGTGTGTGGGTGTGGGTGTGTGTGTGTGGGTGTGTGTGTGTGTGTGTGTGTGTGTGTGTGTGTGTGTGTGTTCACGCGCGTGGGTGTGTGTGACGCACGTCATACACGATCTGAATTGCTCCGTTGTCGGTGTCTAACTTACAATTCTCATTTTTAACCTATTTCTCTTTCCTTCTATTTTATTGTCAACGAAATTATTTCAACATCCACTTTGATAAAGGTCTTCTTTTTTCTTTGACTGAAATACCATGTTATTAAACGTATTGAAATGCTCTGATTACGGCTTTCACACTTATTCACTAAATTTCCTATTTGAATAAGTTCCTTACTATGTATTTCACGAAGTTTCTTACTACTCCATGTAACTATATTTTTTCTTATGATTGCACTTGACTATAATTCCGTTTCTATTATATTTCTCGATAATTCTTAGTTTTATATTTGACTATGCTTCTTACGGTTATTTTCTCATTCTTTTTCCAATACATTACAGACATTTGTTAAACACGAACCTAACGAAAGGAAAGGGGTTTCTTTTGCCCCTGTAAAAATGATTACTTTGCTAGCAATAAGGTTTCGATAATTGCTTTAAATTAGACACGAGACCAGCAGTTTTGAGGGTGGTACATTGTATTCTTGAGCGAAACACTTCACCTCATGTTTCACTGCGACCACTTCGACACCTGACGCACGGTACCCTGTGCACCTGTTCGGACAACGTCGATTTGGTGGAGGGTTTGAGATAATGTGCGGCACAAACCTTTGGTCACTATAAACAAATCATTTGTGCAGATCGTTCGGATAAAGCTGAACGCTCACACGTCGTCTCCGAGAGGGGAGACCATCATCATCATTATTATTATTGTTGTTATTGTTATTGTCTACCTAATTGTTTCCGCTTCCGCCCTGATAAGGGTCTTTGAATCTGAAATGTTGTTGCATTAAGAATACTCAAACGTATCGATTACCGCTTTTCAGCTTATTTCTTGTTGATATACGTATATTTATTCCAACATATTCATACGTACGTGCATGCTTAAACATTCCCCTCCCATCCCAACCTCACAAGAGACAAACTATGAAGCCCGTGGAATTAATACTCTGAGATGTCTCCTGCATCATAAGCAACAGCTTGAAAATGTCATCAGGTTGCTAGCTACATATGAGACATGATGTCGTGTCTTAAACATACAAAAGTAATCCATGGAAAAGGATGGTTCTGCAGAAAATATAAATACGAAGTCATTGAGCGTGCTCGCTCATAATTTAAAGGAATACTAATCGAATTTTCTCGTCTAAATTTCGGTGAAATACAGCCATGTTGGAGCAAAGACTTAATGACCCGTGACTTTTAGTTACTTACTTGACCTCTTCGTTCTCTATGGAGAGCTAATATAGGTCTCAAGGTCATTAAGGCATAATTTGAAGGAATACGAATCGATTTTTACCGTCTACATCTCGGTGAAATACTACTATAATAGAACACAGGCTTAATGACCTGGGACTCTTAGTTACTTATTTTACTCCTTCGTTCTCTAAGGGAGTATAGGCCATTGGCCACTTTTCTTCACTGTTCTCGAATCTGATTTGCCTTTTCGTCTCCCAGATCTGGTTGGTTTTGAACTGTCGCCGATGCTCCTATAACTCTACATGTTTCTAGCTAGGAAAGTTTGTCCTACATAAACCCATTTTCACTTCTAAAAAGAGGTGGTCTATGGTCACCTGACCTCTATCTTTTGGTCTGTATAGCAAAGGAGACCCTGTCACTGGCTTGAGCTCCGCTACCGTAGCTCTCAGAATCATTAAAGCATACAAGACACCACACTGTAGCATGGACTGCACCTTGTAGAACAGGGGCAGCGAGCTGGCAGAATCGCTAACACGCCGGGCGAAAAGCTTAGCGGCATTTCGTCTGCCGTTACGTTCGGAGTTCAAATTCCGCCGAGGTCGACTTTGCCTTTCATCCTTCCGAGGTCAATTAAATAAGTACCAGTTACGCACTGGGGTCGATGTAATTCGACTTAATTAACCCATTTGTCTGTCCTTGTGTGTGCCCTCTGTGTTTAGCCCCTTGTGGGCAATAAAGAAATAAGAACAGGGGCGCTCTCCACCATTTTTATCCATTGGCCTTTTTGATTACTATTTTGTTGCGTGGACCCAATCTGAAGGTTTAGTGGATGGGGTTTTCGGCTCACGATCGTAAGATCGTGAGTTCGATTCCTGCGATGCCTTCTGTCCTGCGATGTGTTCTGTACATATACATACATACAAACAAACAAACCTACATAGATATATGCATACATTCATGTAAACATTTGTACATGACCACCTCATTGATATCATGTAAATTCTATTGAAAGAGCTTCGTTTCTGCGTTCGAAACCGGATCGTTTGCTACCGGTGGTAAATTTGAAAATTAAAACCAGTACAACGAACACATGTACATACATACATACATACATACATACATACATACATACATACATAAATACACCCACTCACACACAAACATACATGCAGGCATACATACATATACATGCATACATACAAACATTTCTAAATATACATATACGTACATAAATAATTAAATTTTTTCCATTTCACATTCTAACACAACATTTTATTGTCGATGATGCAAGAGGCCAAAGTGACAGCGATACGAACTACACAGATGACCTTAAAAACACTGATAAGCTATTTGAAAAGCCTGATAAAAACAAAACATTGTCTGGCTTTATTAATAACAGAAAAATCAAAGTGTCGCTTGCTTGAGTTTGTTTTTCTAATTGTTGGTTTTAATATTTAGATTTTTAATAATACAAAATATTATAGATTGTTTATTTTCTAATTGTATTTCAAGTCAATTGACAGTCGAAAATGACTTCAGTAAAAAAAAGAAGAAAGAAAAAACGATTGGACAACCATTTCATTCCGCATATTACTTGGTGGGTTGTGATTCTCTGCTATTTTTTGCTTACTCTTTTACTCTTTTACTTGTTTCAGTCATTTGACTGCGGCCATGCTGGAGCACCGCCTTTTGTCGAGCAAATCAACCCTGTGAGTTATTCTTTGTAAGCCTAATACTTATTCTATCGGTTCTGTTTTTGCCGAACCGCTAAGTTACGGGGGACGTAAACACACCAGCATCGGTTGTCAAGCGATAGTGGGTGACAAACACAGACACACAAACGCACATACACACATATATATTTATATATATATATACATATATATACGACGGGCTTCTTTCAGTTTCCGTCTACTAAATCCATTCACAAGGCTTTGGTCGGCCCGAGGCAATAGTATAAGACACTTGCCCAAGGTGCCACGCAGTGGGACTGAACCCGGAACCATGTGGTTGGTAAGCAAGCTACTTACCACACAGCCATTCCTGCGCCTATAATAATAATAATAATAATAATAATAATAATAATAATAATAATAATAATAATAATAATAAAGATTTTTTATTTACCACTGGATGAAAGTGGCTTCGGCTTGATGCTTTGACTTTCTAGAAACAATAGCAAAATTCCCTCGGATCAAATCCTTTCGGTTACTTAAAAAAGAAAAAATAATGAAGGACGCATTACATAATATTATCTCATTCATACAAAACGGGATGGGCACGGCTGGAATGAGTTTGATTGATAGGTCTACTTGTGTAGAAATTACACAGGGTTAAGCAACAGCAGCAACTGAACTGGCAAGTAAAACAGCCGAATATACAATTAAAGAAAGAAAGAAAGAAAGATATAAGTATAGGTAGAACAATAGAGGCCTTCAGTTAAAATAAGGAATATGTGGTGTCATGGCTTGGAAAAAATGCCTACGAATTCCTCTTTGAAAATGCAGACAGGTAGAGACATATCAAGGCAGACTTGGCGTGGGCGGATGTATAATCGCAGACGTTGTCGTTGTTGGTGGTGGTGGTGGTGGTGATGGTCGTGGTAGTAGTAGTAGTAATAGTAGTAGTAGTAGTAGTAGTAGTAGTAGTAGTAGTAGTAGTAGTAGTGGTGGTGGTGGGTGGCGTTGGTGGTCGTGGTGGTGGTGGTGGTGGTCGTCGTCGTCGTGGAGGAGGAGGAGGAAGAGAAGAAGGAGGAAGATGGAAAGAGGAAGTGGTGGTGGTGGTGGTGGTGGAATTACTGACAATAGATAAGTGTTGGAAATGGGGTGGAGACAGGTGTTTGAAAGCATGTGAAGACTTCAGCTGACCGACATCGGAATTCCATTCTCATTTTATCTCTAACCCCTCTCTCTCTCTCTCTCTCTCTCTCTCTCTCTCTCTCTCTCTCTCTATATATATATATATATATATATATATATATATATATATATATATATATGTGGGGGGGGGGTATGGGGGGTATGGGGGTGCATACATATTTGCGTTTTTATGTGTATACCTGTGAGTATGTGTGTGTATGTGTATATGTATATATGTATGTTTACATACATACACATATATATATATATATATATATATATATATATGCACGCGCGCGCGCGCCACTCATATTGCACCTTTTTAACCTTCGTTAAAAGATAGCTGATTGCATACTCCTAACAATTGCGGCAGAATTATATATATATATATATATATATATATATATATATATATATATATATATACATATACATATATATATATATATATATATATATATATATATATATATATATATATATATATATATATATATATATATATATATATACATATACATATATATATATTTATGCAGAATTTCGTCTGCCGCTACGTTCTGAGTTCAAATTCCGCCGAGGTCGACTTTGCCTTTCATCCTTTCGGGATCGGTTAAATAAGTACCAGTTACGCACTGGAGTCGATATAATCGACTTAATCCGTTTGTCTGTCCCCTCTGTGTGTAGCCCCTTGTGGGTAGTAAAGAAATAATACATATTATATATGCAGAATTATTATATATCAAAGCCACTCCTGCACCTAATATATATATATATATATATATATATATATATATATATATAGAGAGAGAGAGAGAGAGAGAGAGAGAGAGAGAGAGAGAGAGAGAGACTTGGGGCTATAATATATATATTATAGGCCCGAGTCTATTACAGTGCCTTGTTGGTGAATTCGGTGGGCGAAGAGTGTGGAAGCCCTTCATGTTTATATATGTAGAAGAGAGTTGTATGATGTGCCGCGCAGAGGGACTGAACCGCAAACCACAGGTTTTCAAATCGAGCTATTTAACTACACACCCATGCTTATGCTAGTGTGTGGATGGTATGTTTTTGTAGGGTTAGTCGACAATACATCTGTCTGTTTGTAAACGATATAAGAATTTACATCCTTATATGTGACAATTAGGTGGGGTAGTATTTCTACGCATATGTATGTATGTGTGGGTGTATTTGTTTGTGTGCGTGTGTGTGTGTACATGATTATGTATCTATGTGTGTGTGTGTGTGTGTGTGTGTGTGTTTTTATATATCTGAAGCTGTAAAATTTACTTAGTGACGTCATCCAGTTTTGAAGATAAAATGTCACGAAGAACAAATACATGTATAGTTGTTATTCTAAATAAGGGTTCATGCAATTCTAAGCATAACTGTTCCACACACACACATACACACACACACACACACACACACACACACACACACACACACACACTCACACACACACACACACACATACATACACAAACAGATAAACACATACTGATATCCATATTAGAAGCGCTGACGTCTCTATCTTTAGATAATGTCAGGTGTTTACTCATTGAGATCTGATTAAATACCCATGTATGTTTATATATATATATATATATATATATAGATATAAACATACATGGGTATTTATGGATATATATATATAATACATATGTATAAATATATAAATATATATATATATATATATATATATATATATATATATATATATATATATATATATATATATATATATAAATGTATTAATATATAAATTATATAAATTTATACCCCCGCATATTTATGCATATGATAGTTTAAATAGATGTATAGATAGATATGTACAGGCATTAAATACACATTACATATATAGTAATTAGCTATGACGTAGATTCCTATGGTTTCTTTAAAGTATAAATTATACAAAAATACGTACACACACCCGTAGACATATATACCTATATACATACATAAACACATACATACGTGCATTTATCCATATATACATTCATGCACACATACACACACACGCACACACACACACACGCACACACACATATATATATAGAGATAGATATACATATATGCATAATTAATTACATGCTTGCACATATAATGAATCTCGGTCAGAATTTGCAACCATAAACGTTTTGTTGTTCGATTCGATGAAACTCTCTGTGTATTTGTGTGTGTGTGTATGTGTGTGTGTGTGTGTGTGTGTGTATGTGTGTGTGTGTGTGTGTGTGTGTGTGTGTGTGTGTGTGTGTGTGTGTGTGTCTGAGTGTTTCCTTAATTACATTCCGATTTAAATGCCAATGAACATTGGCGTTGTCCATCAATAAATAAACAGATAAATAGATAAATAAATAAGTAAATAAATAAATGAATAAATAAATAAAAGAACAATAACAAAACGTGACGAATATTTTAGATCCTGTACAAAATAGAACATGTTGTTCAGGCAGGTTGTTCTGAGATCTATCAAACTCCGCGCCAATTTGGACAAATATTTTCATTAAGAACATGAGTTTGAGCGAAACGCCTTGAGCGAAACTTAGTTGACAGAAGCTATATACATACATACATACATACATACATACATACATACATACATACATACATACGTACGTACGTACGTACGTACGTACGTACATAGAGATATCTTGAGAAATTAGGCTTCTCAAAACCAGAAAAGAGAAAGCTAATTCGAAGACTACAGATCCAGTCTATCACTGGAACTGTAAAAATCTGTAAAACTTACCAGAAGTTTATCATTTAAATATATACGAGCATGACTAGACATGTAACTATATGCATGAGCCCCTACCAGGAACTTGTGCTCGTCTGGCATAATTCTCAGAATCATTGTGGCACACAAGTCACTGCATCGCAATAAGAACTGGGCTTTTAGATTACTTCGTTAATCAGATGACACTGACTTTATCGTCTGAACATCCAGATAGTATTTAAAATTCAAGCTTGAAGAACATGTTTATGATGGTAAAATTATGTTCAGTATAAAACTCCAGTGAGAAGTCTGCTGTTGTTAGTGTTGCGGTTTCTACTTGGTTACCATTTATTCCCATTCACATGTTTGAGCTTTGAAGCTTCCCTCGCGAATGAGTTATTGAATGGTACCGTCACGAGGAAACGTGAAGTATTGAAGAATCTCGTCTTGTTAGAATCACTCATATCGGATGTTGGTGCATATGCACTAACGACAGTCAGCTGACGTTCGTCAAGAAATATTTTTATAGAGATAAAGTGATAAGTTGGTAGAATCGTTAGCGCGTCGGACAAAATGCTAACTGGCATTTCTTCCGGCTCTTTACGTTCTTACTTCAAATTCCGCCGAGGCCGAAATGCCTTATATTTTTTCAAGGTCGATACAATTTGTACGAGCCAAGAACTGGAGTCGATGTAATTAGCTAGCCCCACCCCCTTAAAATTACTGGCATTGTGCCAAAATTAGAAAGAATTATTATAAAGGCGGCGATCTGGAAGAATCGTTACCGTGTCTGGCAAAATGCTAAGTGACATTTCTTCCGGCACTTTACGTTCTGCGTTCAAATTCCGCCGAGGTCAAAATGCCTTTTATCTTTTCAGCATTCGTTAATAAAGTGCTACTAGACTTGATGTAAACGACTTGCCCCTCCCCTCAAAATTGCTGGCCTTGTACCAAAATTAGAAACAATTTTCTGCGAGATGATTTGGCATCGTGGTGGCAGAATTGTTACACCGTCGGTAAAACTGCCTTTGCAGTTCTTTACATTCTGAGTTCAAATTCGGCCGAGACTTACTTTGCCTTTCATCTCTTCGGTGTCCATAAAATAAAGTACCAGTTAACTACTGAAGTCGAAATTATTGACTAAACTTCTCCCGACGATGGCGGCCACGTGCAGAGGGCGGCGTCCACCGGTCGCGGTCGTTGACGCTGTAGCGCGACCGAGAACAGAAACTCGGCCGACTGGCTCGTACCCCTTACAGTACTCCGGATTCCTTTGGGGATGCGACGGTGACATAGAGTGTGGCTGTTTTGTCAGGTGCTCCTGGCAATTTGCCGAACGGACTGCGATGCCGTATCGACCACGTCACCTTTGCAGTGAGGCCGGCGACAGTCGACAGCATCGGCCGCGGTGGCCTCCATTGCCCATTATCTTAGTGTTCATTCCGTCCCCTTATGTAAATATCCAGGTTGGACAGGTAAACACAATGGATTCTAAGGTGCTTCTCTGGTACGTGTGGAGACGCGCTGGCTCTAACCGGGGCCGCTCCGTCAATAATGCAAGTACTGTCTCGGGTCCTGGTACTCATAGCGCCGGTTACCAGGTTTCCATGACGCATAAGTGATGGTGGCTAGAACGTTCTCCCTGGACGAGAAGCAAGTCCGTCGTCGGATTACTCAGTAACAGCTGAGTGAGCTGGAACAATATTGGGGTTCCCCGCCCCAATATATTTCTTCCTACTTCAACGCCGAGATGGTATAATTTCCTGGGAGAGAGATAATTTTGCGGCTGAGGATAGCTTTATATTGTAGATTATACACATATTATATTATGTTATATTATATACATGTAGAGCTTGAAACACGTGTACCGCGGAATCCTTTGTAGTTTTGTTGTTATTTTTGGGGGATTTACAATTTATATATATATATATATATATATATATATATATATATCGGGGCGGGGAACCAAGATCTTTTAAGTGTTCGAGGCCTCTATGTGTCTTAATTTAGCCATGTCAGTAGGCCATGCGCCTAACTCAATTCATATCTTGCGTGTGATTCTTGGTAAAGACGAAAATAGTGTTTGAATC
>NC_142940.1:59234689-59259689 GCF_046866305.1 Octopus bimaculoides
ATATATATATGTATGTGCGTATATATATATATATATATATATATATATATATATATGTGTGTGTGTGTGTGTGTGTGTGTGTGTATCACATTTACACACGTATACATTTATGTGTTCATAGACATGCGCATACGCAGATAAGTCAATACGTACATGTTTACACATGGAATAGCATGCCAGCATCCATTCATGTATAACAAGTGCACAAGATATGCATACATACATACATGCATACATACATACAGGCGCATATGCACATCTCACGCAGACACTAGCACATGTACACGCATGCGCACGCACACACGAGCATACATGAGCACACATATGCTGCGTAGATAAATGAAGAATCGCTTTCAATCGCACGAAATCGCTTTACGGAAGTCATTTCCAGCGAGGCATGTTTCCGCGTTATGGATTGTCCAACGGATTCGATTCCGGTTGTGAATTATGTCACAGAACGCTGGCAGAAACGTCACATAAACCGAATTAATCTTGGCACTTCTTAAAGACGGATTCTTGAAATACACGTTTCTTCTCTATTCCTTCCTTTAATTTATTTTTATGTTCCTATTTAATAATAATACTAATAATAATAATAATAATAATAATAATAATAATGATAATGATGATGATGATGATGATGATGATGATGATGATGATGATGATGATGATGATGATGATGATGATGATGATGATGATGATGATAATAATGGTTGATTGTTTTTGTCTTTGTGTTGTTGTTGTTGTTGTTGTTGATGCTGTTACTGTTTGTGTCGTTCTTGTTTTCCTTCTTAATTTCGAAAAAGGAAATTGGAAGGAAAACCAGGTGTAAAATAAAAATAGAAGAATTACTGAGGAAATGTCCGGGGGGAGGGCATGGGAAGGGTGGATGCTATAGTTTCATGAAGGGGGTAGAGGAATTAAGTGGGGGGGGGGGGACACGAACAAATCGACAAAAAAGGAAGAAAGTAAAGAAGAAGATTTTCTTTTGGTATTTTATACATTGAAATTATTTACAGAATATATATTTCTATATGCTAGGGTAAGTCAAATGTTATATGCACTTTTGTTTCTGTAATTTATTAACATAAAATCAGGGGGTTGAACAATTACATCGTTTTTCGGTATAATCTATGAATGTAAAGTCTCCTTGCTTTTTGATGCGCTTCTTCCAGCGGAGCATAAACTTGGTTATTCCATCACAGAAGAAGATTTTCGGCTGGTCGCGTAGCTATTTTATGCCACGTTTCCTGCACTTTTTCGTCTGTAGTCAATCGACGAAATATGAGCGTAAAGGATGTTTGAACCGTCCAAAGAGGTGACAGTCGGAAAGGGCGAAACCTCGACAACATGCAGGGTGTGTCACCAACTCGAAACCCAGTGTCTCAATACTTTCAACGAGTGGACATCTGTATGTGAATGTGCATTGTCATGTAACAATAGCGCTTGCTTTGACAAGAGACTTCGACGTTTTCTGTGAATTTTGCTTGTTTGAGTTTGTTGGCCATTTTTTTCAGTGTAGCCTACCCTGGCGACTGCAGACCCCTTTTCTAGGTAATAACTACTCCTGATTCTATATACAAGTTTCCAGTTTTAAAATGATCTAAATTAAACTATAATCAAAATTTCTTGGTAATTTATGTTCCAAATTCTGGCTTAATCATGACAAAGATACTTTATTTAATTCTTCCTTAGTTTCAAAATTAATTGTAACAGAGGCAGTGTATTTCAGTAGAAATATGGGAGCAAAAAGAGTTAAAGGTAACTAAATTAAAACCTGCCCTTAAAATGTCATATTAATCTATGTCCCAGGTCTTATCTTCCGTGACTATCACCTCCGAAAAAGCTTCGCCTCCATCGTTATAGCGTCGAGTAAGCGTTGACAGATCTGCACACGATTGCGTTTATGCGGTTCAGTAAGATCTCTTGGCACCCGTCTCGCATAGACCTTACGGAAGCGAAGCTCGTAGCGGATGATTTCGTATGCAGTACCACGACTAATCTGCTGAAAACATGCCACCTCATCGATGGTCACACGTCGCTTCACCGGAACCATCTCTCGAGCTTGCTGGATCGTCACGTGACTGGTGGAGGTTGATGGGCGTCATCCTCTCTCCTCGTACTTCGCACTTTTCCGTTAGTGGTGGTGGTAGTGGTGGTGGTGGTGGTCGTCGTCGTCGTGGTAGCTGTGGTGGCGACCTCGGCGGCGATGGAACTGATAGTTGTGGTGGTGGTGGTAGTAGCGGTCATGATGGTGGTGATGTTGGAGTGTTAGTCTAGTGGAAATGATTGTGGTGATGGCGTGAAGGTGGTGTTGGTGTGGTTGCGGAGGTAATGGTGGTAGTCTAGCTTGCGATGGTGGTCATCGTGGTCGTGGTCGTGGTTACGATGGAGATAGTCAAGGTGTTAGTGGGGAGAATGAATGAGAAGAGGGGAAAAGTGCAAGGCTGGCGGTCGTGAAGATGGTGGTTCGATATTGGTGATGATGATGATAATTATTATTATTATTATTATTATTGTTGTTGTTGTTGTTGTTGTTGTTGTTGTTACGGTGACGGTAACGAATAGAAGTTCTAGGAAGAGGTGGGATAATTTTGTGGAAGAATACAATTTATTATGCTGGGTAAAAGAGTTGAACCAATACTGATAAGAAAAACCTTTATTCCGTTGCTGTAGTAGCTACTACTGCTGCTACTGCTGCTGCTTTCCCTTCTTCTATCTCTTCTTCTCCTCCTCCTCCTCCTCCACAACCTCCACCACCACCACCACTTTCTTCATCTCTTCTTCCTTCTTCTCCTCATCCTCCTTCTCCATCTTCTTTCTTCTTCTCGCTCTGTTTCTCGTTCTTCCTCGTCTCTTTCTCTCTCTGCTACCGCTTCACCTTCTTCTATTTCTTCTCCTCGTCCTCCTCCTTCTCCTCCACAACCACCACCACTTCCTTCTTCTCTCCTTCCTTCATCTCCTCATCATCCTTCTCCATCTTCTTCTTTCTTCTTCTCGTTCTGTTTCTCGTTCTTCTTCGTCTCCTTCTCCTCCCACTTTTTCTTTTTTCTCCTTCCACGTCCTCCAACTTTTTTTTCATCTTCGTTCTCCCCTTTCCCCGCCCCAACCCTCGTTTTTCCTCCTCTCCTAGCATAAACCCGGAAAGTAAAACTGTACAGCAAAAAAAAATAATAATAAAAATATATAAATAAATAAAATAGAAGAACGAAAGGGAGACAACACAAGAGGGAAACAAACGAAGAAATAGAAAGAGAAGTTAAAGCCACAAAATGAAGCACAACCAAAGAGTATTCCGTATGGATGAACTGAAATGTTAGGCATTGCCATATAAATCTATTTTCTGAACATTATAACGACGATATTGTCTATAATCCCCTTTTTACTTACATCCATCCATCGTAGAGAATATGATTGTATAATGACGTATGTGTACATACGCAGAACATTTACATAAAACATGTACGAGTATATTTTAGATATGTGAATGTATGCATGTAGATATGTATATATGTATGCTTGTATAAAAAGATGTATGACACAACATATGAATGTAGATATAGACATATACGTACTTATATATGCATATATATATATATATAGAAAGTGAGAGAGAGAGAGAGAGAGAGAGAGAGATCCATATGTACATACATATGTATGCACAAGTGAATGTATTTGTGCATTAGTGTGTGTGTGCAATTGCATACATATCTATGCGCATGTTCTCTTAGCTTAATGTAAGAATATATGTATATATATGTATATATATATATATATATATATATATATATATATATATATAGAGAGAGAGAGAGAGAGAGAGAGAGAAAAGAGAGAGAGAGACAGACAGACAGACAGACAGACAGATAGATAGATAGATAGATAGATAGATAGATAGATAGATAGATAGATAGATGTGTAGATAGATAGATGTGTAGATAGATGTGTAGATAGATACAGACGTTAATACGAAACGCCTAACTGCGTATATTGTACGTACATTTGTATTGGTATGTCGCTGTGTGTGTATATATGTCGCTGTGTGTATATATGTAATATTAACATGGCTTGGTTTATACAATCTCGTAAGTGAACACATTCACCCGACAGGAATTACACAATGTTGGTAAACAATAATCCAATTATTAACTTCCTTCCCCATCGGCATCCTCCCCACCCATCCACTTCTGCTCCGTTCTTTTCCGCTTTTTTTTTATTTCTATCACCCTCACCTGCATCTCTCTCTCTCTCTCTCTCTCTCTCTCTCTCTCTCTCTCTCTCTCTCTCATTCAGTTCTTTCTCACTTACTCAGTCACTCACCCTCTACCCACCTCTCTCTCTCTCTCTCTCTCTCTCTCTCTCTCTCTCTCTCTCTCTCTCTCTCTCTCTCTTGCTTTGTAATATTTTATCACGTTATTCTTATTTCGCTATCAATTTTCAATCTATCGATCTATTTATCTATCTATTTATCTACCTATCTATGCATCTAGCAACCTAGCTATCTGTCTGTACGTCTGTTTGCTTGTCTTTTTATCTATCTATCTATCTATCTATCTATCTATCTATCTATCATTTTACTATACTCAGTTTTCTCCAGATGTCGAGGTTGTGTGCTAGCGTTTGTACACAAGAAATTATATATATATACGTATATATATATATATATATATATATATATATATATATATATATATATATATATATATATATATATATATATATATATATATATATATATATCTGAAAAAAGAAGGATAAAGGTATCACTTGCTAAAAATCAAAGCTGAACCTTCAAAAAAACCACCAATTCTACAATAAATACACACACGAGCAATGTAATGAATATTTTTTTTAAATAGACCTACGTTCAGGATCGAATGTGAAGGTAGCTAATACATATCCCAATATCAAGTGATTTCATGCTGTGCATGAGAAACATGATCTGCAATCGTCAGTTGGAAATAGTTTTTGACATCTATTTCTAAAATATTCATTACGTCAACTCGTGTGCATTTCTAAATTTAAACATCCTGCTCCGTGTAAAGAGAAAACCTATCGTAAACAATAAAAAAAGTAAATATGTGAAGCATTATTACTGTTAAAAGCAGTAATAATGAGGTGGCTAACAAGACTTCTACCTGAACAGGCAAACATATATGAAGTAGAGTATGAACGACCAGGAATCTCGCAGAGGTCATCATTGATTTCATCCGTGAGTAGTCAGAAAATAAAAGATCAATTCAACATTTGGTTCAACTTGATAAACTAACATCCGCCCACAAAATCTCTGAACTTGTCTCTGTATTAGAAACACATTATTATGTTTAGTTTTCTTCAAGAAACATAGAGATATTTTCACTACAGCAAATAACTGAAGATGTTAATAAATTTCAATAATTTTATGAAAGAAGACATTTTGTAAAATTAGAAAAAGATTTCTATAATGACGTCATTTCAATCTTGATTTTTCAACTCAAAAAATTAAAGTAGGGTAAAAAATATTTGGTGATATTTATTTATTTTGTTTTATATATTTCAATTGAAAGTTTTGATATATTCTATTATGACATTATAATTTACCAATTTTCTTACAAATAAGCGACATGATTTTTCTTGTCTCTTCATATTTTCAACGCTTTAGCTGACACCAACATTGGAGTTATAGATAGCTTTGTCAATAACCGCTATTGCATTGAGATATTTGACCGACTATAAGACAAGCAGGCATTTGTTTCTGCACACATGCACATACGCACAGGCACACACACACAGACACACACACACACACACACACACACACACACACGTACACACGCATATTCTTGAAACAGTCTGTATCGAATCGATTTTCATAACTGCACTCATGCGATGGACGTAACCTTACATTAACGGAGAGAATCATTTTATTTATGCTTTACCAGTTGGTTCATCAGTTGGGGGTGTAGCTTCCAAGAAATTCGAAGGAGGTCGATCAGTCCAGGAACATCTCTGTATCGTTCTTGTATTTTATATCCTGAAATAGAACAAAATATCTCCAAATCTTTGCTCAATCATAATAATTGAGGCCAATATATACCTTCACCCTTCTCTCTTAACGAAGGCAGTTTAATTTTTTATTTCTTGAAAACCGTGTTTAATGTATCCAAAGCTAAACACATGTGAGATTAGCAGTATTATGTGTTAGAGAGAAGAACTTGAAACGCAACAAAATTTGTTCCAGTATACATCGACATTTTAACCATTTATTGAATTACTAACCTAATTTTATGCATTAAATATACATGTTCATAATGAATTAGCAGCCAATTAATTCTTGTATTTAATCATTAGTATTAATGGTTTCAGTCTGTGTAGGTTCCACAGACTTGTCTACCCAGACAACATGTCTCTGATTGGCATATATATAATTAATTAGCGAAAGTTTAAATGAATGGAATGCATACCGACAGACATATACACACGTACACAGAGTTACGCACAGACACATATGCGTGTGTGTGTATGTATGAATGTGTGTGTATGTGCGTGTTCATGTGCTTTTAGCTCTTTTCGTATACGTCTAAGACCCATCACTACTGGTGATAAGAACAACTGAGCTGATGTCGCCTCTGCAGGTAGAAACAAATTTGAACTACTGTTATGTAATCTCCAAACAATAAGCCTGTTCTTTGGTTTCATGGAATTCCAATGCTGACGAATCTTTTATTCTTGAGATTATCTCTTCTTTCTCATATAAAGCTAATCATGATAAAACTGATTGAGACTGAAGGAGTCGACGTGTAAGAGAAAAGTTTCAAATTAAAATTTTAAACGGCGCTCTATATTGACGGTGCCATCTTTGTTTGTTTGTCTGTATGTATGTATGTCATTATTCATTTTATTTCAGGATTCCTTGCCAATAGAGAAAGAACCGGTTTCTAACCATAAAGATATCAAAAACTTTCGAGAGAACCTGGGATAAATACATTTTTTTTTTAAACAGTCGATCTCAAGTACATACAGCTAGAAATAATAGTATACTTGAAGCCTTCGATTTTTTTTTCTCTCCCCAAAGGACTTTCTGCCAAATACTTACATGCTATTATTTATAGCCCTATGTTCTTCGAGATTCACTGTTCTAAAACAGATACATATGTATAAACATCACACACACACACACACACAAACAAATATGCATAGTTATATAAAGGCATATATGTGTTTTCACACACATACTCATATAAATATGTGTGTGTATGTATATATGTATATACCTGCGTGTGTGTGTGTGTGTGTGTGTGTGTGTGTGCGTGTGTGTGTATATACATCTATAAATGTATACACAGAGAAACAGACAGACACACAGACAGACAGACACACAGACACAGACTGGCAGGCTGATAGATAGATAGATAGATAGATAGATAGATAGATAGATAGATAGATAGAAAGAAAATGGATGATTGATTGATTAAATATGAATATATATTGTGTGGAACTCAGTAACGTCTGCCTTAGGGACTAATCATCCTTTCATGTAAAGTGTTGTATCCTTCTAAACATTTGCCTGGTTTTGGAAAACGGTTATCTCTTTTGGATAAACGCAAAAAAGCATTTTTTGAGATGCTTGTAGGAGTAAACAAGCGATAAAATGAAACTGGTAAATACACGTGGAATCCAACTATTTACATCATCACGTGACTAGACACCTGAGCCACGAATTACAAATCGTGAAACTATGAAAGGATAAAAAAAAGTGATCCCTCGGATGATAATATGAAAAGGATGGAAAAGTATTTGGATATTAAAATATCTCCGCTGCTCCCATAATGCGTCGAACAAGCTGCGTTCGTTGAGAAGAAATATACTGCTTTATCTAGTAAAATCAGATATAAAAAAAAATTGAGCAGTTAGGAATGATATCAACATTCCACTCGATTCTTCCCTGGAGAAAATAGGCTAAAAACATGAACCGCGACCAAAACAAAAACGATAACAATATAATAGTGATATGTTTCACCCGCTTGTGAACAAATAGAAATGTGTGGATAGAAACAGTTCAGAACGAAGTTCGCAGCAAGATTTTAAGGGCATGTCAATAGCTTTACTATTTACAATCACATGTCTCTAAATGAAAGTGCGATTTTATCACGAGTTAATAGGAAACTCACTGGCTTGATGCTGGAACTTGATCGATTGACTTGCTAAAGAACACTTAGCACAAATTAAAGTTTTAGAGATATTGAAGAGTCTACTGTATTGAGTTGTGTTGCAATTACCATTCGCCAACTGATGTGAGTTACAGAGACTGATCGAAATGCTAACACACAGCAAGCAGGAAAAATGGATTAAATCACATTAAACAAACATCTAGAGACTCGGGGAGAAGATCTTACAATTGGATACTGGCTACCATTGCATGCAATGTGAACGATGAATTCACAGACAATCAACTGCGACTTTAAGGTAACTGTCTAAAGTCGTGAGAACTAATGACAAGAAACATTCATACGTTAAATAATTGCCATCAAACGCGAACTACAAAAGGTACAGTAAAGAATTTGCTATCGTAGAGAATTTCAGCAACCACAAACTGTATATCCTGCCAAGGTACCTAACATGTAAATATTCTGTACAGCCCTGAGGCCATTTTGTTAAATGAGCCACGCGGAGAGCTCTATGCAAAGATTTCTCTTAAAATATAACATCTCAATGAAGCTATTTTGTGCAGTTATTTGAATGGAAAATGACTTGGAAGAAACATGATTAATGAAAACTGGTATAGTGAAAAAAAAATCAGAAAAACAACAATAAACACTGAGATCGATGTATCAGACTGGACGGTGGTTGCATGGGCAACCTATTTGTCTAAGAACCAGGAGATAGGTGGAAAAAATACTGGCCGTTAGCATATTTAAATGTTATGTATAAAGTGGACGCGAATATCTTGAATACATTTCTTCATGCTCATTACGAAACAAATAATGACTTGAGTAATGATCAGACAGGAGGAAAAAAAAAGATGAGTGTACCGGAAAGCCATTATCAATAGGTGTATTCTAAGGTATGAACATTACCGAAGCCGTCTAATACTATAACTTGATTATAAAAGATGTTTCATTTTGTAACCCACTCGAGGGTTATAAAAGTCAATGTACCCTGTCGTGGTTTCAGTAACTATAATTGACACCATTAAAAGACTGACTATAACATTATTCCTCCGGCTATCTCTGTCCACTGAAGCAACTGTTATAGACTAAACAGAATTAGGTTATCGACAGGAATATTTTTTGGTGAGACAGCGTGTCTTTATTACTGTTCCTTCTGGCAATGAAAACATTATCAGCATTGTTAAAGAAATACCAAGGTTACATATTAAGATCTGCAGAGGAGAGGAATATTAATGCCACTCACAATATTCTTGGCGATGATTTGGAGCTATATTCAGGTAATATTTACAATACCAAAAGATAGAGCTGCTGATCGCAACATTCTCATGGGACATAATAGTAAATTTTGGTCACGATAAATGTTCATGTTTAGTAGTCAAGCGAGGAAAGATTTTTATGCTGACAAGGAATATGAATATGAATGACCTCTTTATCACCTTGCTATCTCCAGTAGCGAATGCTTCGAGTATCTCAGAATCGATAAGAATATTCCTTGAATTGGTGCTATGACAAAGGAATTCTTCAGTAGACCTCGTAAGGTGCAGAAGTCAGAGTTATATGCATTCAGTAAGACCATATCCCATAATGCCTTTGCAGTACCCATGTTACTACCGGCGCTTGAAATATTTGAAGAGATACGCCACTAAAACACCGAGAGTTCACCACCGCTATTAACTTCCACAACGATAGTGACTCCGACAGGGTCTATGTTACATGGAAAGATGGTGGCAAAGGCATAAGATCAGATCAAATATCCATTAAGAAATATGTACATTACAGAGTACAAAACAGTGGAAATAACATGTTGAAAGTAGGTGCAGTACTGCTGGATGGGTACTCTATGTGTACATCTGTGGTACGAGTCTCAGGTTAGCTGAAGCTATTTTAACGGAATCTAGTTGGATTGAGAACCACTCACCTTACCAGCAGAAAGTTATGCTCCTATACCTACCCTAAGAGTTAGAGAAAACCAAAAGCTTAGTTCCATAGTTTCCTCACTTGTGAAGACACAGAGGTGTTATAAAGACCACGTAACTCTAAGCTTGTAAATCTAAAACAAAACACAAACAGATCGTAGTAGACGGAAACTGAAGGAAGCCCGTCGTATATATGTATTTATATGTATGTATGTGTGTGTATATGTTTGTGTATCTATGTTTGTCCCCCCCACCATCGCTTGACAACCGATAGTGGTGTGTTTACGTCCCCGTAACTTAGCGGTTTGGCAAAAGAGACCGATAGAATAAGTACTAGGCTTACAAAGAATAAGTCCTGGCGTCGATTTGCTCGACTAAAGCCAGTGCTCCAGCATGGCCACAGTCAAATGACTGAAACAAGTAAAAGAGTAAAAGCGTATATATATATATATGTAGGTATGTATGTATGCATGCATGTATATATCTGTGTATGTGTGTCTAGGGATATACGTATGCATGTAGGTACGTATGTGTGTACATATGAATGAATGTACATATATATGTGTACATATGTATGTGTAAAAGTAGGCGTGTGTAGGTATACATCTATATCTATTTATTCGCATCACATATAAAGATATACATAGACCTACTCTTCCTCTCTTTCTCTCTCTCTCTCTCTCTCTCTCTCTCTCACACACACACACACATACTGGGATGCTACCTAGCAGGCAGGTACTCCTACACGTATATACGCCGTTCCGCATCAATTAAGCAAATGCCGAAATCTCGCAACAGATGAGTAACAAAGAGAGACAAGAGGCACGAGAAAGAATTCGAGAAAAGAGGAAAAGAAGCAACCTAATAAAAACCCATTGATTTATTGTTTCCAGTGACTTATGTGAATTTCCAATTTCAGAAAACCGATAGAGATGAAGAGTGGTGTGTGCGTGTGCGTGTGTGTGTGTGCGTGTGTGCGTGTGTGTGTGTGTGTGTGAAGGTGGATCCTTAATTTAATGTCCTGTCGAGATAATTAGAGATTCAGACTGCGTGAGTTTTAGTAGATCTTTCGTTATTGATATGTTTCCGTTCTCGACTAATTGGTCATTTCTTGTTACTGACCAGCATTACAGGCAGACGGGCAGGCAGTCAGGCAGGTCGTTCAAGCAGGCTGGCTGGCTGGCTGGCTGGCTGGAGAATACACAGGTAGGCTGGCTTCAATAGACCATGGAATGAAACTTCCCATTGCGGTGTCATCTGAAGGTGACTCCGAGAACTCTGCTGTTGTTGTTGTTGCTGTTGTTGTTTTTCATGGTGATGCTGATGATGCTGGTGGTGGTGGTTGTTGTTGTTGTTGTTGTTATTGTTGTTGTTGTTGATGTTATTGTTGTTGTTGTTGTTTTTGTTGTTTTGGTGGTGGTGGTGGTGGTGGTGGTGGTGGTGGGGTGGCGACGACGACAATGACGATGACGATGACGATGATAACAATGATGATGACAGTGACGATGACGGTGATGACGACGATGATGATGATGATATCAATGATGACAATAGCGGTGTCACCTGTAGGCGAGCCGTAAAACGTCTTATGATGATGATGATGATGATGATGATGATGATGATGATGATGATGATGATGATGATGATGGTGTTGACGGAGATGTTGAGAACGATAGAATAAGCAATCGGTTTACTAAGTATAATCCTTGGGATCGATTTCTTCGAGTAAAACCCTTTAAGGCGATGCTCCAGCATGGCAACAGTCAAATGACTGAAACATGTAAAAGAATAATAAAATAAAAGAATAATGCCCAATGTTCCTTGGGCCTTACTCAAGGTACGACCTACGAACCCTCGATTACCAGACTCGTTCTCTACCCATTCTTACAGCAGTTTTCTTCCCAACTCGTTGCGCTTAATTCTTTTCTTAGGGCTATATCGGTTTCAAATCTTGGCACATGGCCAGCAATTTCTGGAGCACAACTGGTACTCATTTTATCGACCCTCGAAAGGATGAAAGGCAAAGTCGACCTCGGCGGAATTTGAACTCAGAACGGGAAGACTGACAAAATACCGTTAAGCATTTTACTCACCGCGGCAACGATTCTGCGTGTTTGCTGGGACTATCCAATATGTCCTTCATATTTTAGTAAAATCTTTAAGCGCAGACATGGCTGTGTGGTAAACAGCTTCCTTACCAACCACATAGCCCTGGGTTCGGCAAAATACACCGATAGAATAAGTACTAGGCTTACAAAGAATAAGTTATGGGGGCTAGTTGTTCGACTAAAGGCGGTGCTCCAGCATGGCCGCTGCCAAATGGCTGAAACATGTAGAAGAGTAAATGAGTAAAATTAGTAAAATGTGATTGGGAAGATATTAGGTTGCTATTTCTAGCAGGTCGAATAGAAGCGTTCATTCGTCGGTTTATCTTTTTCGTTGTTCCGAGTTCAAATGTCACCGAGATCGATTCTGCCTTTTATACTTTCGGGGGTCGATAAAATAAGTACCAGTGAAACACTGGGGTCGATGTAAATTTCAGGCCTTCTGCCCACAAGAGATAGGATTATGGTTTTCGTTGTTTGTTGTTGTTTAAAAACATACCGACCCCGACCGGTCAGACATACCAGCCGTGACCAACACAATTTTTAAGGGCAGATTTAATTTCATTATCCAGTGTATGCCTTCCATTTTAAAGACGTGAGAGTATGAGGAAGATGGGACTGCTATTTCTAGCAGTTTAACAGCATAGGGTTAAACTTGTTAACGATACACTGTGTGAGGTTTGAGGTTACTATCCTGCCGTTGTCGTCGTCGTCGTCGTCGTCGTCGATGTTATTGTTTCTATTATTATTATTGTTGTTATTTATATGTTATTGTTATTTTCTTGTTTTTATTATCCCTTCTTTTCATGTAGTTGATGACCCTATTATTTCAGTTGAGAACTGTCGCTGCTGCTGCTGCTGCTGCTGTTGTTACTGTTGATGTTGTTGCTGCTGCTGCTGTTGTGGTTGTTGTTGTTGTTGTGGTGGTGGTGGTGGTGGTGGTGGTGGTCGTCGTCGTCGTCGTCGTCGGCGGCGGCGGCGGCGGCGTGTTACGAGGATAGTGGTGATAGTGTCAGTGGTGTGATGGTGACGTGGTAGTGGTGGTGGTGGTGGTGGTTGTGGTGGTGGTGGTACTGTTGGGGGGGATTGGTGGTGGTGGTGGCGGTGGGCGATGGTGTTTGTTATTGCCTCTTCTTTGGTTCTAGAATAACATTTCTCTATGCATTTGGTCGTGTTACGTACGTCTAGTTCGCCGTGCTGATTTTCTTCTATATCAATTACCTGCGAAAAACTGTCCTTTTAAACAGGGTGGGTGGTATGTGATAGATTTCTCTAACACGAAACAGGAAGCTAACCACCGCACCTTGAACAAAAGACAAAATGATTTTAAATGTCACACTTCTGTTGATAAGTCGTTCACATTTAGGACGTTTTGGTTATCATTGGAACTTGAGTATTGACCGATTAGAAAGGCGAGCGGAGATACACTTGTCGCCAGTACGTTAATTTAAATTATTCAATGCTGTACCTGCATATTGAGGGGTAAATAGTGTTGAATGATGCTTAAATTAGCCAAAGGAAAGGTAAGAGACATAACTTGATAGATAGATAGATAGATATATAGATAGATAGATAGGTAGGTAGGTAGGTAGGTAGGTAGGTAGATAAATAGATAGATAGATAGAGATAGATAGATAGATAGATAGATAGATAGATAGATAGATAGATAGATAGATACATTTGTTTTATTAGTCACACAGGGCTTTACACAGAGGGGACAAATACAATGTGGAGCTTTTCTTTTTGGGAGGGGAAGGAGAGAAAAAAGGGGGAGGTCGATCAAAAGGGATCGTAGGAAAGAAAAAAAGGAGGAGAGTTCGATCAAAAGGGATCGAGAAAAAAAAAGCGATCAATAGGGATCGTGTATCAGAGCAATGTTCTCGTGTGTGTGTGTGTGTGTGTGTGTGTGTTAATACGTCGATACAGCGAAGTCTGAATTGAAGTTGGAAATAAATATTTCAATGAAGAGAAAATCCGATTTGGTGCGAGAAGGGTTTGTTGGAGATTTTTTCCTTTTTATTGTTATTTTTGTTTGTTTTATTTTTACCGATTTTTTTTTTTCAGACGTAAAAATGGCAGTGTCTATAACCCTCTAGTCTCTCAAGGCGTTCGGAATTAGTAAGGGTGAAGAGGAGCCATAGAAACCGGGAAACCGGGCCCATGAGCCTGGCTAGGCTTTAAAAGGGCGTTTAAGTAAATAAAAAATAATATCAACATCGACTAAATATTACATGACTATGCGAGAAATAATCTTGAGTTCAACATAGACTCGGAAGATCAATAGTCTCCGAAATGACATGATATTCAGGCGAAGCAAATCATGTTAAATATTTCATATTTTCTGTTTTTATGTGTCATTCATATTTGTAGTGCATTTTCCTCATTTGTTAAATTTACATAGACATAGAATCATAGCACCAAATATCTGTTGTCATTGTGTACAAATTTAATATCTCGCTTACATGAACTCAGATTGTACTGTCCAGTTCGTATGCGTCTAGAGAACCGACTACGGTCATAGGTCATTGGTTGTAATCAGTGCAATCATATAAAGTATTTATATCACTAATCTGTTTCATTTCATATACATACGTTCGTACCCACACACACTCACACATACAGACGCACACACACACGCACACACACGCACGCGCGCACACACACATATATATATATATATATACACACACAGATATATATATATATATATATATACATATATATACATATATATATATATATATATATATATATATATATATATATATATATATATATATATATATACATACATATGCCGTGAAGAATTTTAGTCGGACGAATCGACTCTGGTACTTTCTGTTTTTCGAAACGTGATACGGGTACGTGCGTGTGTGTGTGAGAGAGAGTGAGTGCGTGCATGTGCGTGTGTGTGTGTGAGAGCGTGCGTGTGAATGTGTGTATGTCTTCGTATTTGTGTTTGCTCTCCACCACCGCTTGACAACCGGTGTTGGTGTTTTTAGGTTCTCGTAACCGAAAAAATAATAATAATAAGTTCTAGGTCGATCCATTCGACAAAATATTCTTCAAGGTGGTGCCCCAGCATGGCCGCAGTCTAATGACTGGAACACGCAAAACAAAAGATACACACACATACGCGCGCGCGCACGCAAATGCACAAAATACAAACATACACACCCTCATACATACATACATACATACATCTACTTATATACAGCAGGATTGCAATTCGATCCAACGCAATTCGATCCTACGTCTTCTCTCGCAAAATTACAAACTGTTGACGTCACAGAAAAAGGCTGAAGAGTAGTGTTCTCTAACACACACACACACACGCACGCACACATACATACATACACACGCTCGCACACATATACATGCATTCATACACTCACATACTCCCTTGTTCCAAATTCTTTCTCGTTATATATATAGATAGATATATATACATTAATTTCACGTACACTTTATCTTAAGATTTGTCGCACTCTCTCTCTCTCGTTTTCTCTCCTCTTTCTCACTCTTTCTTTTCCTCACTCTCTCTTTCTCTCACTCTCTTTCAGTTTCTCCCTCTCTTTCTCTCTCTCTCTCTCTCTCTCTCTCTCTTTCTCTCTCCCCTTCTCTCACACACGCATAACACACACACACTCGCGCACAAGTTTTCAGTTCTCTATCGAGCACTCTCTCTCTCCCTCTCTCTTTCTTTCTCTCATTAATCACTCTGATTAATTAACTAAATACCGATTGCTGATTGGTCAAGTAATCACATCCCTACATCAGGTATAATTAACGATCTGCCTCGAGGTTAACTAGTTGTTCAAATGGCCGCCCGAATAGTTAGGGTTTGTTCTAAAGCAATGATCATCGTAACTGTCTTCAGAGAATGATGGCAATCTTTAGGAATGGCGAGCAGAGGGAGGAGGAGGAGAGTATGGTGGGAAAGGAAGAGATATGATTGGCGTATGTAGGAACGAAGTGGTGGGGGAGGGTGTGAGGAGGCAGAATATGGTTGAAGTAAGTAAGTATGGAGAACGGGGAAACTAAGCAAGGCAGCTGGTGCAGAAATGGCTGGTGTGTGTCTATGTGGGGAGCAAGGTGGAATATGGTAGAAGAGTAACATCTAACAACAATAACACATTCTGCTCTAGGCACAAAGCCTGAAATTTTGAGGGGAGGGGATAGTCGATTTCATTGACCCCAGTACTTGACGATATAATCGACTTAATCTGTTTGTTTGTCCCCTCTGTGTGTAGCCCCTTGTGGGCAGTAAAGAAATAAAATGGAAACTAAAAGAAGCCTGTCGTATACATATATATATATATATGTGTGTGTGTGTATATGATTGTATGTCTGTGTTTGTCCTGCCCCCACCCGCCACTATTGCTTAACAACTGATGTTGGTGTGTTTACGTCCCCGTAACTTAGCGGTTCGGCAAAATAGACCGATAGAATAAGTACTGGGCTTATAAAGAATAAGTCCTTGGGGTCGATTTGTTCGACTAAAGGCGGTGCTACAGCACGGTCAATACAACCTGCATGAATTTCCTTTATATCATATCGTATCATCAACGTTTCGTTACCGTTTTTCAGTTGAAATACGCTGCGTTTGTTTCAATTAATTTTGAGGATAACGAAATTAATAAAATAACACTTATCATTAACAAGCGGCTATTTGCAACATGAGTTAAGATGAAATTTTGGTGAAAGGTTTTAATTTATATCAATTTAAAGAGAAAGATTGTATGATAGGACTTGGGGGCGTCTCGGGCGAATTGGTATTAAATGGGTTTAAAAGAAAACACAAATGACGGTGAGATCCTGGTTGAAACAGATTTGATCAAACGATTCCTTAATCTAAGCTGATCCTGGGTGAAACGACGGAAATAGAAAAAGAATAAGTAACACTTGCCAATGAAATTTGAAATCTATGTTCACAGCAACCTGTTAGAAATAGCTATAAATGATAACGGCTCGGTACATCTATAATTATAGTTTATATTCGAGTCGGACTGACCTACGGACGAAACTGCAGCAGCAACGGTAGCAGCAGAAGCAATAAATGGAACAACAGCGATTCAAGATCGCTAAAACAACGGCAATTGTTGGCACTCCGTCGCTTACGACGTCCAGGGTTCCAGTTGATCCGTGCAAGTGTTCTCGGGGATATTCAGCGTGACACAGTGTGACAAGGCTGAGCCTTTGAATTACAGGCACAACAGAAACAGGAAGTAAGAGTGAGAGAAAGTTGTGGTGAAAGAGTACAGCAGGGTTCACCAACATCCCCTGCCGGAGCCTCGTGGAGCTTTAGGTGTTTTCGCTCAATAAACACTCAGAACGCCCGGTCTGGGAAGCGAAACTGCGATCCTATGACCGCGAGTCCGCTGCCCTAACCACTGGGCCATTGCGCCTCCACACAAGGCAATAACAACAGTCAAAAAGAAAAGGATCAAAAGGTTCTTTTCTAGCCATAGGATCATAAGGCCTGTGTCCCTCGTGAGGGGACGCCTGTCCGTCGCAGTATTACTCATTTTTGCTTGCTGAGTGACCTGGAGTTACGTGAAATTAAGTGATTTTTCTCGAAAACACAAGCATCGCACTGACTAAAGTTCGAGACCACAATCTCACGATCATGAGCGCAACACCCTAACCACTAAGCCACGCGTCTCCGCATTTGCATGAACAGTAACTCGTCATGTAACATCACAATCAACAATATGATCAAATGCGCATAATGGAACGGGCCTATACACGAAGGAAGCGGGGCGGATCAGAACAGATCAGAAGATAATCTAGTGAAAAGACGAAATTTACAATAGAGGACAATATATTTAATTCTTTTAAAGTGAAGAAATCAGGAAGGCAACAATAGATCCTCTTCAATATTCTAAGCATCACCTGCGTAAGAATCTCTTCCATACACCACACCATCCATAGGCTGAAGCTGGTTATATTCAGCGGAGAGCAGAGAGTTGCAACGACTCACTGGCATAGCAAATATGATGATACATATATGCATATATATACAGTCATACATATGTGTGTGAGTGCGTGTGTATGCGTGTGTGTGTATGCATATATATATATGTGTATATATATGTATGTGTGTATGTATGTGTATATATATATATATATATATATATATATATATATATGTTTATATGTATGTATTTATATCTATATATAAGCGTATATATATGTGCATATATATATATATATATATATATATATATATATATATATATATATATACATATATATATATACATGCATATACATATATGCGTTTATACGTGTGTATTTATGCATATACTTATACGCACATATATAAGAGTATGTATGTATATATATATATATATAGGAAGAGAGGCGGAAGATGTAACTAGACATAGATAGATAGATAGATAGATAGATAGATAGATAGATAGACAGACAGACAGACAGACAGACAGACAGACAGACAGACAGACAGACAGTAGGTAGGTAGGTAGGTAGGTAGGTAGGTAGGTAGGTAGAAAGTAAGTAGGCAGTTATATTCATAGATATATGTATGCACATACACATATATGTTCATACATACACACACATATATATATACATGTGTGTGTCTGCACGCACGCGCGCATGTCTGGGCGTATACTGAAATTGGTGGGGGGAAAGGTAGAGAAGTGAAATGATTATATTGCATTAAGCTTGTCTTCAGAAAACAATATATTTAATTCTTTACCTGAGGAAATCAAAAATGTGACAATGACTTCTATTAAATACTTCACCCCCACCCCCACCTTTAGCAACGTCTGTTAACTGCTCCACACATCACCTGGTATATGTCACATCTTACAGAAACCATCTTGTAATCTGTTTATGAGTGTGTATATATATGAGCGTACAGTATATAGATATTTGCGTGTGGCTAAATCATTATTATTATTATTATTATTATTATTATTATTATTATTATTATTATTATTATTATTATTATTATCATGTATATATATATATATATATACATATATATATATATATATATATATATATACACACACACACACACACATATATATATATGTATATATATATATATATATATATATATATATATATTGACCAGACAAGAGGGGTGAAGTGAGAGAATAAACGGTTATTCCATTAGCTGACAGCTGTTTCATAATCTGTTTTGGTTACATAGGTGACACTACATCACTCGTACACATATATTAATGAATATACACATGATTACATATATATATATATATATATATATATATATATATATATATATATATATATATATATTATTATGGAAATAACAGAATTCATTTAACATATGCGTTTTACTCCATTTACTAAATATATATATATATATATATATATATATATATATATATATATATATATATATATATATATATATATATATATGCATTTATGTGCTGTAAGATAACAGACTGACTTACACGTCAACACTTTATTTCAAGATTTAAAAAGCTGTAGGATTATATACATGTTTTTACGCCTATGTTCATTTATATACGTGTGACGAACGATGTAGTGTCACTTATGTAACTAGCACAGATTACGAAACAACTGTCAACTAATCAAAGAAATATTTGTTCTCTCACTTCCGTTCTCATTTTTGATCAATTTTTATACATGTTTCCCACTATTGCAATTCTTGGATTTCCAGACCAAATGTATGTGTATATATATATATATATATATATATATATATATATATATATATATATATATATATATATATATATATATATATATATATATATATATATACATACATGTTTCTTTATACATCTATGAGTCTAACCTAAACGTTGTACCCATGGCACTAAAGTGTCATATATAAATGTATAATAACGGGTCCCACAGCTGACCGCCCACACTTTTTTCTTCAAAATAGGGGTAGTTTATCCTGTTCAGGCTATATTATTAGCATTATCCTGCGTTTGAGAATTTAAAATCACTTCTTTAACTTTCTAAGACATCTCAACGCTTCTAAAAGCAAACTTCGTTTGTTTGTTTACGTTTATCGTAATTTGATTTTAACATTTAAATGTATATATATGCATATATATATATATATATATATATATATATATATATATATATATATATATAGAGAGAGAGAGAGAGAGAGAGAGAGAGAGAGACAGAGACAGAGACAGAGAGACAGACAGAGACAGACAGAGATAGAGTGTGTGTGTGTGTGTGTGTGTGTGTGTGTGTGTGCATAAGGTGCTGCTCCAGCATGGCCATGGAATATAATGTTTCCACGTAATTAGAATAAAAACGACGTGTAAATAAAACTGAAATTAATCTCAATTTATTATGAAACATACTTGTTATTTCATTGCTGTATTCTTCAGACTAATTTTGCGTTTACCAATATGATATTTTGGCGAAATTGTCTCTTGAAAACAATTAGTTGAGAGAATTATTATAGAAGTCCTATAAGTATTTCTGTAAATATTGGTAATTAAATATGTTCTTAATTTTACCACGAACACAATATAGAGGTGTGATGTAAATAAAATTCTGGACAGTGGCGCTCTTGAATATATATGTCTGTGCATCTATGTGCGTGTATATGTGACTACTTGTGTTTGTGTGAGTGCGTGTTTATAAATATCTATATTATGTACACAATTATATAAAATGTATGTTATATAATGTACATATTAAGTTAGTAATACATTAAAACATTCATATAAAGATATATATATATATATATATATATATATATATATATATATATATATATATATAACGCAGAGTAGATGGAACAGGGACAACTGACGAAGGGGTATACTCTTTATGTTGCATGTTTCGTTTGTGTTTCGTTGTTCGAAAAAATGTTCGTTTTCTATGTTTTCGTTTCTCATTGTGTTTAACGTTTTCTTCTTCTTCTTTTTTTTTATTCCTGTACCCATATATGCATGTATGTATACATATAGATGTAGGTATGTACATATATGTATGGATATATGCATATTTAAGATGTCCCCGCTACGTTACGGGGACATTTTATCGATCTCTTTTGCCGAACCGGGGAGATAAAAAGTAGTGGTGATCCCAAAACGAAGGTGTGCGTTTGTAAGATAGTGCTGGTGATCTTGACGTGTGCATGTGTGTATGTGTAGGTGTGGAAATGTGGGGATGGGAATTGGTCAGTGATGGTATATATATCAATTAGAAAATGGAGGATAATATGCATTAAATACTAAAAAAGGTACACGTAGGACAGACACAGAAGGACCCTAATTTTTCATCAGCTTTCAACCGAAATGCTAGCACAGTTTCATGGTTTTATATATATAAACCACCTAAAATCAAGTATAAGACAGTGTGGTTTATACACTAGCGAACATGACATATATACATATGCATGTGTGTGTGTGTGTTTTCATATATTTTGGAGTGTTTATAAAATGGGAAAGCGTTTTAAACAGGCTATAAAATGATGAATAGAAAGTCCTTGATTTAAAAAAAAAATACAAAAAACTATGGTCGTTAGTAAAGGAAATTAATGGGTAGAAGTGAGAGAAAGACCGGGAATGCAAGGTTACTATTGATCTATTTTAGCATAATGTCAATAAAAAAAAAAAAATTTAATTTGCTTCAAAGGAATTTAGATTTTAGTTAAAAGCCGGTAAAAAATAAACTATATATATATATAAACAAATGTGTTTGTGAGTGTATAAGTTTATATGAATATATACGTATATATTAATGTTTATATATATATATATATATATATATATATATATATATATATATATATATATCATTCTTAAACAAGAATACTACTAACAGTAACTTCGAAGCGTCGACTACGTAAACCATCGTCGGTATGAGGTTAATTTTCGCTTTATATGGTTTCTGTTGTGTTAAAGTCATCCTTCAGTGTGTGAACTTGAGTGCAGTGATAATTAGGTTTTAGGGTGGATTGTTTTGGAGAGGCGTTTTGGTGTAATTTTTCTTGATTAAATTCGAGATTATATCATTGTCTAGAATTTATTCGCATATGAAGAAATTGTCAAGCTCTGGTGGGGGACAAACACAAACAGAAAAAGACACATATTCGCACACGCACGCGTGGCAACTTAGGCAAGTGTCTTCTACTGTAGCCTCGGGCCGACCGAAGCCTTGTGAGTGGATTTCGTAGACGGAAAGAAGCTCGTCGTATATATATATATATATATATATATATATATATATAAATATATGTGTGTGTGTGTGTGTGTGTGTGTGTGTGTGTGTGTGTGTGTGTGTGTGTGTGTGTGTGTGTGTGTATACATGCGTATATGCATTGCTAAATCATGCATTAATTTGGATGACGAAAGCATATTTAGTAATCGAGAAGCTAGTTTGAAGAAAGCCGAAATCAAGTGAACTTAACTGATGAGGCAACGGAAACTGCGGAAACTGACGTCAGTATAAAGAATTCTCGATCAGTGCTTTTCGAACGACTCACGTCCCTGTTGGTGTATATATATATATATATATATATACATGTATGTATGTATGTATGTATGTATGTATGTATGTATGTATGTATGTATGTATGTATAATGGGCTTTCACACAGTTTCTCTTTCCCAAATTTACTCACAAGGCATGGGTTGGTAGAGTAGTACATGCTTGCACAAGCTTACGCACAGTGAAATTGATCCTGAAGCCATGTGGTTCCAAATCGAGCTTATGAACCACCCAGCCAAGCTTGCGCCGCAGAACGTTGCTTAATTGATTTCTCCACCAAACCGGTACAACCGCCAATGCTTCATCCCAAAGTCTCCGACGATGATTTTCATTTTGTCTAATTCATCGTTTCAGACCTCCCTGTGTCGTTTAGGCTCCGCCAGAAGTAGAGTCGCCACCTTGTATGAATGAGCTTTTGGTGCCGTTGGAATACGCAAGCGTTGCTACTATGATTAAGGTAGCCATAATACGTGGAAGAAATTGAATACAGTAACTATAGAGGCGAAATAATTAATGTAAATTTATATCAGTAACAATGCCTGTATTCAATCTACTGAAAGTGATTTAAAACGGTAAATTTTATACGAAATACAAGTAAACAAACGAAGGGCGTTAAGTCTTCATAGAAAAAAAAAATGAAAAAAACTTTGCCTAGATTTATACTTGAATCATACGAAGATAAGAATTATTATGAAAAACGTTGGCTATTATTATTTCGATTAAAATTACTAATAGCCCTTACATTAATTTAATAAGAAATTTTAGAATGATACTGGCTCTGTTTCTGAATCGATAAAAAAAGAAAAATCTGTTTTTGTTGAAAAATATAGTTTGTAACGTCAGGAGAGACGACCATCGGTATAATTACACGAAACGTATGATAGTAACAATTGGATGTGAGAATATTTTCAGTAGTGAATGGCAAAATCAAATAATGGGTTATGAAAGGAGTGTGAAAGGGTGTATGAAAGGGTACATACATACATACATACATTTATACATGTATACATATATACATTTGTATCCGTACATACATAAACCATATGTGTGTGGGTTGGTATATATACGTATATACATATATATATCCTCACATACATATATACATACATTCGTGTTGTCTCCATATATATATATATATATATATATATATATATACAAACACACACACACATCGTATATATATGCGTCTGCTTTTGTGTCTTTGTACCCCAACACCACTTGACTACCAATATTGCTTTGTTTATGTCACCATAACTTAGCGTTTCGACAAACACACACACACACACACACACACACACACACACACACACGCATATAAATATATATATATACACGCATATATATATATATATATATATATATATGCTTTCGGGTGCTTTAGGATTATACATCAGTAATATTTTTGGAATCTCAGCGTTCAACATCAGATCTGGTCATCCATTTGGCGGGGTTAATCATTGTCCTAGCTTGCATTCCAGTAACAGCAAACTATATATATATATATATATATATATATATATATATATATATATATATATATATGTATATATATATATATATATATATATATATATATATATATATATATATATATATATATATATATATATATATATATTATTTTGTTTGAAAGAGTTCCAACACTGTCTGTTTTTTATGTTTTATTTATATTCCTGCAGAACCAATGTGGGGTATAGAATATGGAATATACAATATATAATATAATATACAATATATAATATAAAATAAAATAAAATAAAAATGGATGGAACCATGAAAGAAAGTATTGAATGTAGATGAAATATTGAGTGTTCAATATAAAGGATCAAATATATAAATATATAAATATAAATATATAAAGGCGACTCGAGTTTCAGGGCTATTTCCCTTCGTCATGGCCGGTATGACAGACTTTAGGAAAAATTCACAAAAAAACAACAGATGAAGACAGGTGGTGTTGAAAACAAATAAATGTATTTGTATAACGATCGGGAATTGAGAAGTCTTCAACGTTTCGAGCCTACGCTCTTCTACAGAAAGGAACACGGAAAGAAACAAGGAGAGAAACAAGGAGAGAGAGAAAATGTGTGTATGTATGTATGTATGTATGTATGTATGCATGATGTATGTGTATATATATATATATATATATATATATATGGTGCTGGTTCTTTATTCCTTATGCAGAGTTTGACCACTTCCGGTACCTACACTTAGAACCATCATGGTTTGAAAAGACAATATTTTGAAAAGACAACCACATAGTTTGCATATCCGAGTTGGACCACCAAGAGTTGCAGATAAATTCTGATCTTTGTGGATCTGAAAAAGTTTTT
>NC_142940.1:59264689-59272189 GCF_046866305.1 Octopus bimaculoides
TGTGTGAAAATAATTACGGGCGTTTATTTTTTTGTGTGGTGTGGTGTGTGTGTGTGTGTGTGTGTGTGTGTGTGTGTGTGTGTGTGTGTGTGTGTGTGTGTGTGTGTGTGTGTGATACAGGATTGGCAGAGGAAGAAGAGCATAAGGATTGTTGCTGTTGTTTAATTCTCTTGTCACCCCACATCCTGCTGAGGAAGTCTCCCCGTAAATATTCAGTCTTGCATCTCCAATGTTAACCTATTCGGGAATTCGTTATTCGATACACTGCATCATTGCTTATCCTACATTCTTATTTCTTTATTACTTGGTCAAGCGAAAGGGAAAGGAAACGCCCATGGTCATTTACATAGCCTTCAAAATTGGTGGCAAGAAGACAAGGAAGGAAGGAACGAGGGTGGAATGAAGATGTTTCAAAACTGGAAACCTGGCTTGAATGGTCAAAACAGAATGAAATCTGCTAAAGACCAAGTGGTGGTGATAAACCAGGCGATGAAAGGATGATTGGGTCTAACCGAGGAGAGATTTTAGCTCGTATTTTTTGTATATCAAATAGCCACGTGCAGGAAACACACCATCGTTGGCTCAATCACGATGCTGTTGAGTCAACGTTGCGCTGTAACTGTTCTTGTTATTGCTGTTATATTGACCCTCGTCAGACATCAATGAGCAGTAAAATGGATCATCAAGCGTTCCACACTCCATCATCCAAATTAACATCATCACCTGGTTCTTGGCTGCCTGGTTCTTGGCTATCCCAATCCTCGGCTGTCCTGGTCCTTGGCTAGACGGTCTTTGGCTGGCCCAATCATTGGCTAGCCCGGTCCTTGGCTGGTTTTAATGGTAGTGTAATCGGTTGTAATCATAGAAGCTAGCTTCAAATTTGAGAATAACTTCTTCCTTTCCTTTTGGAGGTTCCCTTAAAGTTTCTGAGAAGAACAAGTAATAAATAAGTCATAGATACTGCTCTTCAATCTATAACAAAGCAATAAGAAAAAATGACCTTCCCCTCTTTTTAAACATAATAGAAGCATTATCGTCATAACAGAATTATAAGGTCCTTCCGTTGACAGAACAATATATAGGGATCTGTAGTATTTACTGGCTACCAGCCACAGCATAGCATAACTTAGCATCGGTCCCCAAGGTTAGTGTGACCCACGTGCAATTGCTCAATGTACTTATGTCAAAATACCCTCCAAACCCCTCTTAAATCGTATCCGGGCATGGGAGTGATTCGAGGCAGATTTGTATAGCATTTGGTGCAATACAAGCGAGTACATACTTTGTGGTTACCTCGTGGTTTATTTATGGGAGTTCAAGTGGCAGGTTCACGTGTAGGATGGTTAACTCAGCAGAGCATTCAATATTATCATAGCTGACAAAGAATAGAGAGAGGGTTCGGGTCATATCGGTGTGTTAGCGGTGGTTGTACTGGGTTAGTGAGTGTAATTTCGCTAATAGAGCGGCTTGTCTGGTTTGTTTTGATGTTATTCATGTTGTTGTTGTTGTTATTTGTTGTTGTTTCGTGTTGTCTGCGTTTATGTAATTTAAAATATTATATGCTTAACAGTCACACCATCCCAGATATGCGGGCAACACTCTAATGTGTGTCATACTAGTGAATTGCGATGGTACATACCAGACACATGCATACATATATGCATAACAATATATATACATAATATATATATATATATACATATAGACATATATATAGTATAAGATATACGTTAGAGGTTATGTAACCATCTAAGTGATAGATGTATTCATAGGCACTTCTGGTATCACCTCAGTATGTGTATGGTCCTTGCTGTAAGGTATACGGTAGTAGGTAATTTAAAGGTAAAATCGTGGTTTAATATATATAGAGACGATAAGAAATGGAGCTATTCACAATGAGAAGTGGGTCATTGGTCGACCAATGATGCACTTCTGACTGTTAATTGCTCCATTTCTTATCCTCTCTCTCTCTCTCTCTCTCTCTCTCTCTCTCTCTCTCTCTCTCTCTCTCTCTCTCTCTCTCTCTCTGTATATATATATATATATATATATATATATATATATATATATATTATATATATACATACATATATATATACGTATATATATATATATATATATATATATATATATATATATATATATATATATACGTATATATATGTGTGTGTGTGCGTGTGTGTGTGTGTATATAAATATATATATGCATGTATATGTGTGTATGTGTGTATGTATGTATGTATGGAATACGTCCAGCATAGTCCAACTGGGGAGACCATAGTTCAAATAAAGAACACAATCATGTAAAATGTATATGTTTATTGGCAGCAAAAGACCTTGACGGAGAGTTCTTCCGTCTCACATGTTCACTAGCGTGTGTGTGTGTGTGTGTGTGTGCGTGTGTGTGTGTGTGTGTGTGTGTGTGTGTGTGTACATGCATACTTATAATTCTTCGTTGCAGCCACCACCTCTTTCTACACCATAAGTGCCGCCGCCATTGTTGCCATCGCTACCACCAACACCACCGCTACCAACAGCAGCGGCACCACCACCACTACCACCACCGCCAACACTAACTTGCGGCCACCGCCATTACTCACTATTATTACATTACCCACCACACAGAAAACTATAACCCGCCAACATCGCTAACTCCACCTTCCACCCCTACCGCACCAGTCATCATTACCAACTGTCACCCCCACCACCACCCCCACCACCATCTCCACCACTACCACCGTCACCAGCACCAGCACCAACACCAACACCAGCACCCGCTAACTTCGTCTAAGTATGTAGTAAGTGACATGTAAACTAGATCAGACAACAACAACAACAACAGCAAAAACGACAACTACGAAAGGGGTGAGAGTGAAACAGAGAGGAGGAGGAGGAGGAGGAGGAGGAGGAGGAGGAGGAGGAGGAGGAGGAGGAGGAGGAGGAGGAGGAGGAGGAGGAGGAGGAGGAGGAGGAGGAGGAGGAGGAGGACAAGAAAGAGGACGAAGAGGAGGATAGGCGAAAGCCAATAGTTTATTGTCTGTTGTTTACACAGTTCACCGTTTACAATCTCAAATTGCATATGTGAGGAATGTAACTCACTTTTCCCATCCACAATCATCTCAATAACAAATAACAAAGTAATTATTTGTTCACAACGAAAATATCTTAGACTATAGACTACAATAATATAAATAAGAACAACAATTGAAATTATAATCATCATCATCATCATCATCATCATCATCATCATTATTATTATTATTATTATTATCATTATTATTGTTATTATAATTAAGGCGGCGAGTTGCCAGAAACGTTAGCACGCCGGGCGAAATACTTAGCGGTATTTCGTCTGCCGCTACGTTCTGAGTTCAAATTCCGCCGAGGTCGACTTTGCGTTTCATCCTTCCCGGGGTCAATTAAGTAAGTACCGGTCACGCACTGTGTAGCCGTTCCAGATTTACTGTAAACCCTCGACTATCGCGGGTGTTACATTCCGAAGCTCCCTGCGATAGGTGAACCGCGACATGGCGAAGGATTACTGTAAACACTCCCAAGTTGCCTTGATGTAAGCTTTGGTGGTTTTTTTTCGTGAAGTTTCATTCAGTCGTAATTGAAAAACAATGACGGAAGATTTTCCAATCGTCTTGTTTGTATATCAGGAACGACATCTTTCAATGGAGCTTTTAATGTAATTGTGGAATTTGGGAAGAAAAAAAAAAGTTTAGAATCTTGAAGCGACAAGTGAATCGCTTTATGTGTTTACCAAGCTTTGACTTGTCTTTTTTTTTTTTTGGTCTAAGTGTTTGGTGTTAAGAAGTGTATTTTCAGTAAGTCCACAAACCTCTGTTGTGTTATTTATATAAATATATGAATTTCAGGCATGTTAAAGAAATGAATACAATCATATGAAAACAAAAATATTTTCAATTACTTATCTTTCAATCTGTGTGTGTGTGTGTGTGTGTGTGTGTGTGTGTGTGTGTGTGTGTGTGTGTGTGTATGTGTGTGTGTGTGTGTGTGTGTGGCTTAATGCATTTTGTTTGGTGTACTTACTTAACCGAAATATTTTTATCTTAATGACAATAATTTTATTTCCATCATGGTTACACGAGTGGTGGGGGTGCTGAGAAGTTACTGACTTTAAAGGTATCGCGAAAGTCCTGGCTGGAGGCCCGAACCTTCTGACTTCTTTATCAGGGCTTAGAAAAACTGAAGGACTGCTGCAATAATCTGAGAAAGGGAATATGTAGTAAAAAAAAATAACATAATTAACTGATCCTCCTCTGTTTTACCCAAAGCCAGGAACTTTTCAGCACTCCTCGTAGATGTTGAGTAATCGCCGAGAGAGGACGATCGCGAATACAAGCGGCCGAAATGGGTTGTTTCATCTTCCAGTGCAAGTGTTCCTCGACAACTTACGCAATTACACATCATTTTCTGAGATTCAGTAAGATTAAAGAATTTTCTTTGATATTATGCTGCCTTTTTCAGCGCCAATACCAATTGTGTTTCGTGACACTTTCTTGAATCACTCTTTTGTCGCTTACCGATTACCACAGCCACTTGGTCATTGAAGTAAGATTTTCCAAAAGATTCCTTGACATTTAACGGTCTCCCACTCCTCAACATTTTCTTGAATATTGTGAGACTTCTTATAAGTCGTTAACAGGAACTGAAGCGAAAAAAGAAAATCCCTTGTCTTTCTAAAGACTCATTCACCTTATTGGAACATCTAAATAATTTCTCAAGCTTATATTGATTACCATAGCAACGATAGCAACGATACGGTTATGTTATGGCTGACACTGAACAACGTATCGCAAACATACTTTAATCTCTATCCTAACAGGACTGCTGCAAGAATTAAACAAATAGAAGGATGTTGATTAAAAATTAAAAGACTTACCTTGACATCAGTGAAGCCACGAACTTTGTTTGAGAAAACAATAATACGTTCCTGGGTCCATTAACAAAGTAAGGAAAACACGCGAGATTACTTGGATTATATATTGATGTGTCAATCTACTTAGCTGTATATGTATGTACGTGTACGTATGTGTGTATATGTGTATGTGTATACACATATGTCTGTATGTATGTATATATATGTATATATATATTTATATATATATATATATATATATATATATATATATATATATGAATGTGTGCTTGTATGTTTGCGTATATATGTATGCACATATGTATATATGTACACATAGACAAACACACACACACACACGCACACACACACACGCACACACACACACACACATATATATATATAGTTGAAATTTACAAAAAAGCAAAAGACGAAGACAGGTGTGTAGTGTACATGCGCATATACACACACGCAGACGCAGACGCACACACATGCACACACGCACTCCCACGCAGGCACGCCCCTACAATATTTTATATATATATATATCTCTATATATATATATACACACACATACTCATGCACATACATGTAGATACTCCAAGTGTTTAGGCTGTTCACAGCACATTCCCGAGATCCAAGTTTCGAAACCACACCATAACATCTTGGAAAAATATCTTTTTTTTTTCGTAGCCTCGCATCTATCTTATGTATACTGAATGAAATTTAGTGAATGGAAACTGTACAGAAGCCCCTCAAGTAGACGATACTCGTAATTCAAATAGCCTGCCCGGCCACATCCTTTGTCATGAGAAATTCTACTTGGAGGTATGTTAAGGGTACACGTGTCTATGGAATTCTCAGCCAATTTGATTCAATTTCCTGATAATTCCCGTGTTAAACCAAGTTAATTACTGATCACCGAGACTCACGGAGACCAATCCTTCTGCATTTGTATACAATACACCTATCTCTAACTACCTTTATACGCATGTAGGTATGTTTTTTATACATATACATACATATATGTATATGGCTGTGTGGTAAGTAGCTTCCTTACCAATGACATGGTTCCGGGTTCAGTCCCACTGCGTGGCACTTTGGGCAAGTGTCTTCTACTATAGCCTCGGGCCAACCAAAGCCTTCTGAGTGGATGTGGTAGACGGAGACTAAAAGAAGCCTGTCGTATATGTGTATATGTGTATATGTGTATATGTTTGTGTGTCTGTGTTTGTGTCCCCTCCCACCAACATCGCTTGAAAGCCGACGCTTGTGTGTTTACGCCCCCGTAACTTAGCGATTCGGCAAAATAGGCCGATAGAATAAGTACTAGGCTTACAAAGAATAAGTCCTGCGGTCGATTTGTTCGACCAAAGGCGGTGCTCCAGTATGGCCGCAATCAAATGACTGAAACAGGTGAAAGAATAAAAGTATATATATATACGCACATATATATATACTCGCACGCACATACATATAATATATACACATGCACGCACATACATATATATATATATATATATATATATATATATATATATATATATATATATATATATATATATATTCATACACACACACACATACACATTCACACATATACACATATATGAATGTGAGTAAGTAGGTACGTACGTACTTGTACGAATGTGTTTGTTTGGTGTTTGCGTATATTAGTTTCTCTCCCGCACCACCTCTTCCCCTTCCCCACAGAAAACTTTTAATGATTGGACTTAAAGGTGACGAACGTGGGTCATTCACTATATTCTGTTTGTCTTTCGCTTCAGAAGACCGCATTTCCATAGCAACTGTTGCTATAGTAACAAACGCTTTAGACAGCCAGCATGTTTGCCTTTCGGATTTGTTGTTTTCCTTTCACTTTCCCGGCCCACCATCACCACTACCATTGCGCACCCTGGTGGCAAAACAAAACACCTACTTCATTACTGCTGCTGCTGCTGCCGTTCTTCTTCTTGTTGTTCTTGCTGTTGTTGTTATTAGTATTAGTATTATCAAACAGTACTGAGTGGCGACTCCTTTATATATTTGTTCCGTATTCAGGTTCTCTTCTAATTTTCGATATTGGTTTTCTGTCTTCTAGAATCGATAAAATAAGTACTAATCGATAAAATAAGTATTGAATCACACGCACACACATGCACGCGTTCATAATCACAAACACACACACACACACACATACATACGCACACATTAGTTCGAAGTATTCATTAAGAATCGGGGCCCATCAACGTGTAAGACGCCAGCAATTGGTTTGTTAGAATCAAACAGAGCAGACAGTGAAATAAGCCATCATCATAGATACTGTTGCTTGGATAATTCACGATCCCAGTTCTTTACCAATGATCCAATTCCTAGGTCGGACCTTGATACAGCGTAAATATAACAATTAACATACGAAAGGAGGTTTAAATTCACGACAAATGTTTTGGTAGGAATTTATGTAATCGTAACCGAATACTTCACATTAGTAGACATTAATCATGGTTGATTAAGTTTAAAGAACACCTGAAAAAGTTGGAAATTTATGTTATATGATGCAATCTATTTTGACAACATTAAATAAATTTCCACCGAAACAATTGTCGTGATTTTAA
>NC_142940.1:59277189-59279689 GCF_046866305.1 Octopus bimaculoides
AATAATTCCAAAGACTGTTAACTGAGAATCGAATACTTGCTGCCAAAAGGCAGATGCACCACGTGATTCTTGCCATTACTTGATCTCTACCTCTTTCTCAAGATCTCTCAAGATCTCTCAAGATCTCTCTCTCTCTCTCACTCTGTCTCTCTGTCTCTCTGTCTCTCTCTGTCGTTCTCTCACACTGCATAGATGTGTAGGTTTGCGTGATTTTGCATATGTAAATGTATGTGCAAGCTCTGCATATATAAATATATGTATATCTATGTATATATGTATATATATATATATATGTGTGTGTATATATATATATATATATATATATATATATATATATATATATATATATGTATGTATGTATAAACACGTGTGTGCTTGATTCCCTGTTAGAGTATGTATGTGTGTGTTGTACTGTTTATCTTTAATAACCAATAACGGCATTGTATAATAAGAAGCACACACACACATACATTTACACACACGCACGCACACCTATAAACACCTATGGATATACATACACGCGAATACATGTGTGTACGTACGGTGTGTGTGTGTGTGTGTGTGAATGTATGATATATGTAAAATTATATGTACGTACGTTAATAAGTGTACGTATTTGTGTACTTGAGTATAACTCTGTGCGTGTGCGTGCGCACACACACACGCGAATCTTTCTCTTTTTCATTTTCCCCCTCTTTTCCCTCTCTTTGTTTCTCTCACCCTTTCGTTCTCTCCTTCCTTTTCTCTCTCTCGTTTTCTCTCTCTGTCCGAGTGAGTGTGTGTGTGTGTGTGTGTGTGTGTGTGTGTGTGTGTGTGCACAGTAAATTCTATAAATGAATGTTAAATGCAAAGCGAGGAAATTGCTAATATGCATCAGCGCCCTCTTGTGGCCGTCTGACAATAAAACATATCTGGAATTAAAATGTCAAAAGATTTCCCTTATAGAACATATAACGATCAGCGATAAATAATATAAGCTGCCGCCATCACCAAATCCACATTCATACACGCGCCTGCGCACGCACACACACACACACACACATACTCACACGCGTTGACGCACACAACTTACATACGTACACACATACGCATTCGAAGTCACACAAACACTCACTGATTCAAATACGCAGGTGGAGCCGTACACATACACACATACACTCACTCACACACACACATAATCATTGAGTCGTTATTTGGTTACGGAGACGCAAGTTCTATAAAGGAATCGCTGAGATCATTAAATCAACCGTAGTATATTACTGGTACATTGATTAGCTCCCTTGATGAATGCTAGAAGCATGAAATCAGCCGGTATCGGCAGGTTTGTAGCTTAACACTAAACAAAACGTATAATCCGGAATCTGACCATCTGAAAACTCTTTCTCTATTCTTGTGTATATCATAAGTGTATCATAATCAGAGCCGTGTAAGCTGCATTGTAGGTGCTCAACGCAAGCAACATATATATGTGTGTGTGTGTGTGTGTGTGTGTGTGTGTGTGGCTTTTCATCACTGGCGCCACCAAAAGTGAACAATTGTAACGTTAAAGGCGCGAGATTGCAACGTCCTTTCGACGTTGACTGATGAGGACTTAACTACGAATTTTTTTTCCGTCGTGATTTTGTATAATTTTCCGTTTGTTGTGTTTTTGTTACATTTTATATATAATAGTTGAAGTTTCTAGAAAAGCAAAGACGAAGACAGGTGTATGAACAACAAGCAGGTGTATTAGTTTGACGCTTGGGAAAATGAAAAAGTCTTTTACGTTTCGAGACTACGCTCTTCGACAAAAAGGAATGAGAGAAAATAGACAGAGAGAGAATGAAAAAACAATTTGTAAATTTAGCAGTCACACACACGCACACACAAACAAGAAGGGATTCTTTCAGTCTTGTCAACCAAATCCATTCACAAGGCTTTGATTAGTCCGAGGCTATAGTAGAAGTCACTTGCTCATATACGAGGGGGTGCTGAAAAGTTCCTGGTTTTAAGGGTCTCGCGAAAGGCCTGTCTAGAAGCCCAATCCTTCCGCGATCTTTTACAGGGCATAGAAAAACTGAAGAACCACTGCAATGAATGTGTGAATTGAGAGGCGAATACATTGAATAAAATCATAATTAACTGATCCCCCTGTATTTTCTTTAACCCAGAGCCAAGAACTTTTTAGCTTACCCCTCATATATACGACTGTGTGTGGGGGGGGATGCTTGTTCCCATCACCACTTGACAACCGCTGTTGGTGTGTTTACGTCCCTGTTCTCGAATGATTCAGCGAAAGACACGTGTCGGCTAAGTACCGAGCTCAGAGAAAAAAATAAGAACTGGTGTCGATTCGTTCGATTAAAATTCTTCAAGGCGATGCCCCAGCGTGGCCGTATACACACTATATGTAGGACACCGTTATACACCGTGACTTTCCTTTTAAAGTCAATACAAGGCTGTTTCACGGCGACTAACTTACTATTTCTAGCATGGTCAATGGCGTTGTTGATGCTCCAAA
>NC_142940.1:59282189-59287189 GCF_046866305.1 Octopus bimaculoides
AACGGGGTTGATTAAAACAGGAGCAAAACAATAATTCGTTTTTACGAAGTTCGATATTTCAGGTTACAAACGTAAGAAGATGCCGTTCTGGTGTATACATGTATAAGTATGTTTCTGTGTGTCTACGAGTCGGTACGTATCTGTATATTTACCTCTACATTTACATGCATTTCTACGTTATACAAACATACATACATACACATGCGGATATGCATACATTTCTCCATAAATATACACACATGTACAAACATAATTATTTTCGACATCAGATGTTTAATGAATATTGACAACAGAATACGTTATACATATGTATGTATATGTATGTGCGTATGTATATATACATGCATGTGTGCGCGTTTTCAGATATTCAAGACACGTATACATACATACATACATTCAAACGCTTGTACACAGAGATGCACTTGTACAAGTATTTACATTCAAATGCATATATATATATATATATATATATATATACACACATGCATATATATATGTGTGTGTATATATATATATATATGTGTGTGTGTGTGTGTGTGTGTATGTACGTATGTATAATATATTCGAAAGTATGTGTGTGTAAACATATATATATATGTGTGTGTGTGTATGTATATACTCACGTTTATAAGAATTTCTTAATATGTAAATATATACGTGTGTTTGTGTATGTATGTTTACATATATATAGAGAGAGAGAGGGTGAAGGGAGGGAGAAAGAAAGAAAGAAAGGAAGGAAGAAAGGAAGAAAGAAAGGAAGAAAGAAAGAAAGAAATAAAGAAAGAAATAAAGAAATAAAGAAAGGGAGAGACAGACAGTGAGAAAGAGGCAGAGAGAGTGAGAGTGAGGAACAGAAGGACAGAGGGATGTACTCACGCAGTGACACACTCTATACATACATACCCACATACAATACATACATACATACATACATACATACATACATACATACATACATACATACATACATACATGCTTATAGGCATAAACGTTTCATTTATTACCATGTGCTTTCTGTTACTGTTGTCCTTCGATTAAATCTTGTATTTGAAAATTCCACATCTTTCTACTTTTTTAATTTGATTTATATTATGTTTTCCTAATAAACCACCAATTTCTACTTTAATTTTAAAGCTTTCATTTATTAATTTAAATACTTTGTTTTTCTCCTTCTCCGTTCTCCCTAATCATATACGTTTACCGAATTATTAAATTACTAGAATTACTAGAATTAAGATATATATATGCATTCCACCATTTTCTTCTGTGCTTTACGTAATTATTTAATTCGGGACTTCCGGTTTAATAGCTCACATCTGTCTTTCGAGATTTAAAACATTCTTGCTTCTCGTTCAGGCTGAATTCAATATTCTTTTTTGATGTTCAGCGTTAAGTTAGTCAACAAATAAATAAATTAACGAATAAATAAAATTATTTTTGTGCTACATAATATGCAAGTACATGCTTGCGTCAGTATACACTTGTCTGTACGTTCTCATATGTGCGTGTGCGTGTGCGTGTGTATATGTGTAAGTCTATATATATGTGTGTGTGTGTGTGTATGTATATATATATACACATATATATATGTATATATACATATATATATATATGTATATATATATCCCTATATACACACACACACACACACACACACATATATATATATATATATATATATATATATATATATATATACTTACACGTATATATTAACTCATACATACACACACATATACACACACAAATGTCTATGTATTCAGATGAACATAATATCTATGAATCTATGTATGTATGTATGTATGTATGTATGTATGTATGTATGCATGTATGTATGCATGTATTACGTGTGTGTGCGTGTGTATATATATTTTTTTGTGTGTGCTTCTTTGTGTGTGTGAGAGAGAGAGAGAGAGAGTGAGAGAGAGAGAGAGAGAGAGAGAGAGAGAGAGAGAGAGAGAGAGAGAGAGAGAGAGAGAGAGAGAGAGAGAGAGAGAGAGAGTAGGGAATTTCAAAGCTTCTTAAGAGCTAGCTTACAGACAGTCATAACTGGCCCGCCATACTCATTAATAATCTCTCTCACTTTGTTTCTCGAACTCCCTTCCCCACTCCATTTCACTCTCTCTCTCTCTCTCTCTCTCTCTCTCTTTCGCCTACTCATTTTCTCTCCTCCTCACCCTCCTTTACTCTCACTCCCTCCTTCTCTCTATTTCTACTACTCCTCCTCTCTTTCCCTATATATGTTTTATATATAAACGTATATACAGATGTACAAGTTTCATATATATATATATATATATATATATATATATATATATATATATATATATATATTCTTATGTTCTTTTTCATTTTGACTGTGGCCACGCTGGAGCACCACCTTTTAGTCGAAGAAATCGACACCTGAACTCATATCTTTGTAAGCCTGGTACATACTCTATCGGTGTCTCTTGCTGAACCTTTAGGTTACGGGGACGTAAACACACCAAGATCGGTTGTCGAGCGACGGCGGAGGGACAAACACAGATACAAACACACAAATCTATATGTGTGTGTGTGTGTGTGTGTGTGTGTGTGTGTGTGTGTGTGTGTGTACGACAGGCTTCTTTCAGTTTCCGTCAACCAAATCCAGTCACAAGGCTTTGGTCGGCCCGAAGCTACAGTAGAAGACACTTGCCGAAAGCGCCACATAGTGGATCTGAACACGGAACCATGTGGTTGGTAAGCAAGCTACTTACCACACAGCCACTCCTATATATATATATATATATATATATATATATATATATAATATATATATATATATATATTATATATATATATATATATATATATATATATATATAATGTATGTATATATGTATGTATATACGTTGAGTTTCAATAAAATTCCCATCAAACGAATCCACTCACAAAGTTTTGATCGGCTCTGACCGATGCTATGGTAGAAAACTATTTCCCAACGGGTCGAGCAGTGGGCGAAAACCCGAACCACGTGTTTAGAAAGCAATTTTCTTAACCTCACAGCCATGCTTGCATTCTATGTGCAGAATATTTCAACTCGGTTTGTAACATGGCAACCTTGTTTGAATGAAAGTTCTAACATCCATATTTTGGCCCATTGTACGAGTCTGAAGAACAGGAATCGGCACCAATGATGTCGACATCAAACGAGTGAAAGCGTTCAAGGTGAACTACAATAGGGGAGTGCTTCAGAACAGTCGGAGCGCCTTTAAAACGAATGATGATTCAGTCATTTAGGAGTGTACGGCTGCGGAGACGACAGTGTGTGACGAGAAGAATTCAATTGCATATACACACTCACCCGCAGACATAAACACATACACACATACATATGTACATATTAATGTATAATTATGTGTGTGTATGTGTGTATATATATACACACACACACACACACACACATACATATATATATATGTATATATATTCTTTTATTCTTTTACTTTTTTACTTGTTTCAGTCATTTTACTGCGGCCATGCTGAAGCTCCACTTTAAGGGGTTTTAGTCGAACAAATCGACTTATTCTTTGAAAGCCTGATACCTATTCTATCGGTCTCTTCGACCGAACCGCTAGTTAACGGGGACGTAAACACATTAACATCGCTCGACAAACGATGATGGTAGGGGGGACAAACACAGACACAAAGACACACACACACACACACACACACACACATATATATATATATATATGGGAGAATGTACGAAAAAACAACAACAGACGAGGACAGGTGGTGTAAATAACAAAAGGATGTATTAGTATGACGCTCGGGAATACGGAAAGTCTTTGACGTTTCGAGCTACGCTCTTCAACAGAAAGAATTCGGAGACAAGGAGAAAAAAAATTGAATAGTGTTCAGTCAACGGTCAATCATAATAACGGCTAATAATATACATATATATATACGACGGGCTTCTTTCTGTTTGGTCAGGCTGGCAGGCTATCGTTCCCCGCTGAACAGGATTCCAGTCTCCGTCGTAGGGTTATTCCTTTACAGCTGAGTGGACTGGGGCAACGTGAATTAAAATGTTTTGCTAACGAACAGAACGCATCACCGATCTCAGAATCGAAGCCACGATTACGTAATCGTGAATACAACACCTTAACCACCAGGCCACAAGGTCAGGCGCCTTCACGCCCGCGAGCGCGCGCACACACACACACACACATCCGTATATTCCTTAAATGTGCCCAACACTCCTAAGTATTCGCAATACCACCATCATTGTTCCACACGACACCACCCAGATAATGAACCCAGTAATAACCAATTTTCATCACCCAACCCTTTCGCACACCCACATCCGACACTGACATACAGACACATACATATTACCCTTCATATTGACATACACACACACACATACATATATCCGTGTACATATTCACATGTGTATATATATATATCTGTATGTGTCCATGCATATGAGTGTATGTGTGAGTGTTTGAATTCGGTTTTGTATACATGCATACGTCAACCACATTAAGCACACACATACACAATGCTTCTCTCATCCAAACACTTCCACGCGTACGTACACTAACATAAACACATACACATACATATTACACATACACATACATATATATATATATCCCCACGTACATTGAAGAAACGTCAATAACTGTTTCACTGCCAATTTTCTTCCTGGCAGTAATGACATTTTAATTGACAGACAATTAAGATAGGGATTCTTGACAACAAAACCAACATAGTTAGTTCTCATATTCTCTATCCATCCCTCCTCTCTCTCTCTCTCTCTCTCTCTCTCTCTCTCTCTCTCTCTCTCTCTCTCTCTCTCTTTCTCACTCTATGTCTTTCTTTCTCCGTCTTCGTGTCTCTGTCTCTCTCTCTCTTTCTCTCTTTCTTTTGCTTTCTGTCTTGTTATATATGTGTGTTAGTTATGCGTGTATACATACACATACAAACACACACACACACACACACATATATATATATATATAAAGAAAGAA
>NC_142940.1:59289689-59307189 GCF_046866305.1 Octopus bimaculoides
ATTGTTTGTTTATTTGTATCTTTCTTCCATTTGCTTCAGAAAAAAAAATGGCGTATGTTGCCCCCATCTTGTCAGAAGTTGATAACCGAATATAAATATCTTTACGGGCAGATGATTCTTTGCATTTACAATCCTGGACTCCTTTCGGTGCCTTTGTTCTCCAAATCCCTAGAACAACCATACAAATTAGGATGAAAGAGATGTGTTGGTATTGATGCCTTTCCAAGAAGACATTAGCCGAAAGAAGATTAATCAAAATGGCTTCAAACGATTTTGAAACCACTTTGCGGAAAAGGTTTTTGATAACTGTTGACTTGTGTTGTTGTTCAAGTAGATCTACTGTGAGAAGACCTTCCAGGCGAGACCATCACCTATGACTGTTTTTCAACTAAATATAAACTAGGATCACGTCTTGTAAAGTGTTCATTTTCTTAAAACAAGTAAGGTGTCGTCTGAAGTCGAGATTTCTAGTTATGGCGCGGCTGTGAAGTAAGAGGCTTGCTTCCCAACCACGTGATTAGAACTTTGTCCTGCTTCTGGCTAGTAACTCAGTAAGAAAGAAAAATGGCGACTAAAACAGTTCCCTACTCTACGCAGCAGGTTCGCTTAGTAAGGTGGGGTTGCCAGCTTAACCACAGACGACCCGACCGTGCAACATGCTGTACTAGAATACATGTTGCTGGTAGAAGTCTTGTGCGATCTAATTAGACCTTTGACGTACTAGTTGGCTGAAAGTTAAGTATCTTGGGATCGAACACTAGCACAACTGGGGGGAAAATACTGACTTTCTCATTTATTTAGTGGTTCGGAGAAAATATCAATAAAGGATAAATACTATCTCTGATGATGTTATAAACGACGAATAGATGGGATTTTATTGACGTAGATGGCCATATAAGGAATTAACTAAAATGAAATTCTGACTGAATATCGAAACTGTTTCGAAGAATCTATTCACCGGAATTTGATCTCCATCAGCGAAACACTTCCGGTAGCTCCAAAATATATTTCTAACTGGCAGCAAACCCCGCTGGTTCTCTTAATTAACTTCTACGGACATTTTTTCTAAATACCACATGTGTCATATACCAAGCCAGTCATTTCAGGTTGTTGTTGTTGCTGTTGTTGACATGGTTGTTGTTGCTGTTGTTGTTGTTGCTTAACCCCGCATTAATCCTAATCCATCAGGCCTACGATGAAAAGATACCATCCTATATTTTACTCGGGGGTGGTGCGTCTAGGATTACATTATTTTACGTTTCCCTCCTTTTTCTGGATATAATAGAGTGTAACAGACTGCTATTTCAAGCAGATCAATCCCCCATACCTTATTTGTTTCAATTTACTGTTCCTGCAGTTGTTTTTGTTGTTGTTGCTGTTGATGATGATGATAATGATGACGACGACGACTACAACGACGATATTATGGTTTAGCTTTAATCCCATCAAACCTATGCACAAAAAAGTGATTCAACCGTGACTATGTCGTCTGTTTTTCAACCATATCTTGTCTAACGTTTACCTCCATTTTTCAAGCGGTAGGTTATGATTCGAGTGAGTTTTGTCTATTACTTCTAGCACTTCAAGCGATCGTATACAGTGTCCTCGAGTTGGATCGTACCACTTCAGTATATGCATTAAGTTAAAACGAAGACTTATCTCAATAAGTTATCGTTCTTGGCTATCGTACAGCGAGCGGCTGAAGGAACCCGCCATCTTTACCTTAAACTTTCTTTTCACCCATTTTCTCATTTCTCATTTATGCGATACACTGTTTCTCTCTCTCTCTCCCTCCCTCCCTCTCTCTCTCTCTCTCTCTCTATCTATCTATCTATCTATCTCTTTCTATCTCCCTCTTTCGATATGTGTGTATATGTATGGATATATAAATGTACGTGTGTGTGTTTGTTCATTCTTATTTTCTTCTTATCCTTTCTTTCCTCCTCTCTTTTCTTATCAACACTCTTTCTTTTTCTCTTTCATTCTGTCACTCTGTATCTTTCTTTCCTTTCTTCTTTCTCTTTCAATCTTTCTCTCATTCTCTTTCTCTCTCTCTCTCTCTCTCTCTCTCTCTCTCTCTCTCTCTCTCTCTCTCTCCCTTTTTCTCTTCTTATTTTACTCGTTTCTCACCTTTCTGGCTATTTGCATTTTCTCTTTTATTTTTTTCTCATTCATCTCTCACTCCCCCTCACACCCATCTCTTTCCCTCCCTACTCTCTCCTTCTGTCTCTTTCTCTTTCTCTCTCTCTCTCTCTCTCTCTCTCTCTCTGACTTAAAATACTCTTTCCATATCTCTCTGGCAATTTGCCTATTTTTTTCTTTTTTCTCGTTATGTTTTATTTCTTCTTCTTCTTCGTCTTCTTCTTCTTCTTCTTCTTCTTATTATTATTATTATTATTATTATTATTATTATTATTATTATGATTATTATTCTCCTCCTCCTCCTTCTTCTTCTCCTCTTCCTCTTCCTCCTTTTTATATTAAACAGCAAAACAATTCGCTGATACTCTACTCCTATGAAAATGTCATTCAACAGGAAGTGGTGGAACCACACACACACACACACCCTCCACATACATACACTGCATGCACAAACGTATACATACCTACACACAGACATACACAAACACAAATACAAACATACACACAATTAGACAGAAACATACGCATATATACATGTAAGCATGCATATATACATTTATACATGAACATATACATAAGTATACATACATAAGTATACTTACATATGCATATATACGCAGAAAGCGATCAATATACTCAATTATATATACACGCAAATAAGAATATACACAAATGGCTACGCAGACACATGTACATACACACACACACACAAGGACACACATGAATATATTTATATATATATATATGTGTAATATATATGAGTGCATATATAGACACGGATATATATATATATATATATATATATATATATATATATATATATACACACACATAATGTGTGTACTTGTGTACGTATGTATGGATGTGTTAGTGTGTGTTGTATCTATGTATGTACGTACGTATGTATGTGTGTATGTATGTATGTATGAGCTATACATACATATTTAAACAGATTATGATATGTATGAACGCTCACAGATACAGGCAAATACAAACACATATACGTACACAAACAAACACGTACAAACACATACGCGCACACATAATGTAAAAGCATAAGTATATATATATATATATATATATATATATATATATATATATATATATATATATACATATACATATACATATACATATACATATATATATACTATATATATCTGTATGTATATACATACATATATACATACGCAGATAGACGTGTCAATGTCGAAATGCCAGCATTAATATCAAATCTGACTGCTCAACAAAATACCAGCATTTGGACATATTTTTAGCTCACCGAAGCTAACCTAATTAATAAGTTATTGGCCGCCAAAGCCAGAAGGTCGAAGGTTCGAATGTCTTCAACACCTGCCAAAAACACTTGGAATGAAAAGGCGTCATCCAACAAGGGAACTACTAAGCGTTTATTGGCGTACTAAAAATAGCAGCGAAATTTCCCTCAAATTGCACAGTAGAAGGAAGAACGTGTGGTTCTATGGTTAGGAAGCTCGCTCTTCAGCCCTCTGCTTCAGCTTCCAGTCCCATTGCGGGGTACCGTAGGGCAAACGGCTTCCACTGTAGCATCGGGCTGACCATTACCTTGTAAATGGATTTGGTAGTGGTGAGAAACTTAGCGGAAGCCTGTCGTATACACACACACACATACATATATATTTATATGTATATACATACATATATAAATATGTATATGTATATATATACATATAAATGAACATAAGTATATATATATATATATATATATATATATATATATATATATATATATATATATATATATATATATATATATATATATATATATATATATATATATATATATATATATATATATATATATATATATATGTATATATATATATATATATATATGTATATATATATATATATATGTATGTATATATATATATATATATAGGTAAGTGGTAGGTTTGCCTCGACCCTTCAGGGGTAGTCTGAAGCATCCAAACATTTGTATTTGTTGCTCCATTCTCCAAGTAAATATATATATATATATATATATTCATATATATATATATATATGTGTGTGTGTGTGTGTGTGTGTGTGTGTGTGTGTGTGTGTATCTTTTATCTTTTACATGTTTCAGTCGTTTGACTGCGGCCATGCTGGAGTACCACCTTTAGTCGAGCAAATCGACCCCAGAACTTATTCTTTGTAAGTCTAGTACTTATTCTATCGGCCTCTTTTGCCGAACCGCAAAGTTACGGGGACGTAAACACACCAGCATCGGTTGTCAAGCGATGGTGGGGGGACAAACACCGTTATCTCGATGCCCACCACTATGACTATTATTCACATCACCATCAACATCCTCATCGCCATCATCATCATCATCATCATCATCCTCGTCATCGTCATCCTCGTCATCGTTGTCATCGTCATCATCATCATCATCATCATCATCATCGTCGTCGTCATCATCATCATCATCATCATCATCATCATCATCATCATCATCATCAACACCGTCATCATTACCAACACTATACTCACCACTTCCACCACCACCTTCATCATCATCATCAGCAGCAGCAGCAGCACCACCACCACCACCACTACCACCACCACCACCACCACCACCATTATCATCGTCAACATCATCACCAACAGCACCACAACAGATATTTTCACTCTCAGCAACGTTACTGCGGATGTCACCAACTTTATCAACACCACCACCACCAACAAAAACCAGAACCAGTACCAATACCATTATCGCGTTCATCCATCAATGCCTAGAACCATCATCATTATTCCTCAGTGAGATGCTAAAACAGAATAAAATAAAATAAAAAGACGAGTAAGGAATGAAGGAAAATAAGATATGACAAATACATGTAAACTAAGGAGAAATATTTAGAACAACCGACCTGACATTGTCATAAAAGATCATTGTAACAAGCGCGTGTCTTATTGATTGATATGTTCGTGTCCATTGTTTTGTGGACAGAAGCATATAATAGAAAAACAACGCGGATAGTCATCTACTGAACAACAGAGAACAATTGAAAAGCAAAATGCAGCATGCAGTACAAATGAATCAAGTCTGTTTAATTCAAGATTGCACCAGAATACATTACGATGCATCGGAATGAACTTCAAACAAAGCGAAGAAATTACTGCAAATTATCGGATTAACAATTTTAATAAAAAGATGGCATCGCATAAGCTGTATGTTATCAATTATCAATCAGAATATTAGTCGTGTATGTATATATATATATATATAATACTGTACTCGGAACTTTTAATTATTCTATTATATATCAATATATATGCATATATATATATATATATATATATACATATTATACTTTATATATATATATATATATATATATATATATATATATATATATATATATATATATATATATATATATACATAATTGTGTGTGCATATGTGCATGTATGTGTGAGTAAATTTGTATGGAGGAATTCCAACCACGTTTCGTAGTTTGCTACCTCAACAGCTGTGGTTAGACATCATTAGGAGGAACCACGTCGGTTTCGGCCCCTTTTGTTTGTCAATATGTGTATGTACGTGTGATAGTGTATGTGAGTAAATTTGTATATATATATATATATAGATATGTATGCACACACATACACACACACATGTACACGTATACATATATATTCGTCCGCAAAATGTGCATTTTGTTGTATGTACGTATGTGTATATATGAGCACGTGGTTTCGTGTATTTAGTGCGCAAGAGAAAACAAACAAGCGAAAATAAACCCATACACAGCAGGTCTTTCTATTGAGATATTGAGATATTGAGATTAATATCCAACTAACTACTAATACACAAAGTGTATATATATATATTAATGTCAAAATAAAGTTTCTCAGGATAACAAGAAATATATCATGTGTAAAGGATTTAGAAAGAACTCTAAGATCAAGGCAAAAAAAGAAAAAAAGACATTATCTCATTCAAAGTATTGATATGCGAAATAGCTCAAGCTTAAATCTAATTAGTACATTAAAATAGAAGCTTAGCTATTATAGACATTAAAATACATAAAGGTAGACATTAGAGTAAGTTTAATGTCAGACTATATGTATTTTAATGTGTACGACTAAGCTTACTGTTTTAGTATGTTAATTTGATTTAAGTATGAGGCAGTTAAATGCATATTGTGTGTGCGTGTGTGTGCGTGTGTGTGTGTGTAGGCGTGTGTATGTGCATACAAACTTATAAATACTCAATTATATATTCACATATGAATACATGTGTCTATATGTATATATCTTAAATTTTTTCATTTTATTTAGTTTCAGCTCATGAGCTGTGGCCATATATATATATATATATATATGTGTGTGTGTGTGTGTGTGTGTGTGTGTGTGTGTGTGTATGTATAAATATGTATGAATATGTATATATATATATACATATATATACATATATATATATAAATATATATATATATATATATATATATATATATATATATATATATATATATATATATATATATATATATATATATATATATATATATATATATATATATATATATATATAAAGATGAAAATGTGTGTCTGTGTGAATCTCTAAAACTTGAGAACTACACAACCAGTTTCATTCAAATTTTACACATACCTTTTTTAGGCATGTCATAGGCCAAATAATTTTTAACTTCTTGCCTAGTGCGAGCCCAGAGCAATATCATATCTTCTCCACTATTTCAGTACTACGTGTCAAAAATGAAACAATAACATCTCTCTATTGTAATTTCAGATATTTTTCACTTTAATAGTTTCACTTTAATACTGAAACTATCAAAGGAAACTATTATCTCACATATATACAGGCATAGATACATATATATAATATATATATATTATGTATATATATATATGTATACATCTGCACAAATGTATATATATACATCTATATATAAATGTATATGTATAGATGTATATATATATATATATATATATATATAGAGAGAGAGAGAGAGAGAGAGATAGATAGATATAGATGTATATGTATACATGTATATGTGTAGATGTATATATATAGATGTACATGTAATATGTACACATATATATACACATATATACATGCATACATATATACAGCCATACAAACACATACACACACACATGCACGCACGCACACACATACGCATACACACATATATATACATAGGTGCAGGTGTGGCTGTGTGGTAAGAAACTTTGTTCCAAAACGCATGGTCCTGGGTTCAGTCCCACTGTGTGGTGACTTGGCATGTGTCTTCTATAGCCTCAGACCAACCAAAGCCTTGTGAGTAGATTTCGTAGACAGAAACTGAAAGAAATCAATCGTATATATATATATATATATATATATATATATATATATATATATATATATATATATATATATATATATATATATATATATATATATATATATATATATATATGTATGTATGTATATATGTAAGTGTATGTATGTGTCTTTGTCTCTGTATGCATGTATGTATGTGTGTGTATTTATGTATGTATGTATGTATGTATGCATGCATGCATGCATGTATGTATGTATGTATGTATGTATGTATGTATGTATGCATGCTTGTATGTATGCATGCATGTATGTATGCAAATTGAATGGAGAATGAAATAAGCGAATTTACCCAACATGACTAGTAGCAAGAATTTGGATAGCAAAAGCGAAGAATTTTATTCTAAAATACCATACAAGATAAGTCTTTGACTCACTGAAATTATATTCATTTTTCAAAAGAACGTAATCAAACAGCTATTGACAATTGCCACGGAATCTAAAAGGGTGGGAGGGATAATCTCAAAGAACTGCAAGAATTCTCAGGAATAAGATTTAATAATTATTTTGTATTTTTATTTTTATTTTTGGTAGGGTTTTTCGGGTGATTAAAGCTATAATATTTCACAAAATAAACGATACTATATCCTGTAAGGAATTTACTGGCTATGAAAAATGAAAAAAAGATACAAGTGTGTGAGTGCATGCATGTGTGTTTTTGTTCGTCTCTCTGTGTATGTATGTATGTATGTATGTATGTATGTAAGTATGTATGTATCATCATCATCATCATCATCATCATTATTATTATTATTATTATTATTATTATTATTATTATTATTATTATTATTATTTTTATAATTATTATTAAGGCGGAGAGCTGGCAGAAACGTTAGCACGCCGGGCGAAAGGCTTAGGGGTATTTAGTCTGTCTTTATACTTTGAGTTCAAATTCCACCGATGTCGACTTTGCCTTTCATCCTTTCGGGATCGATAAATTAAGTACCAGTTACGCACTGGAGTCGATATAATCGACTTAATCCTTTTGTCTGTCCTTGTTTGTTCCTTCTATGTTTATCCCCTTGTGGGCAATAAAGACATAAGAAACGCTAGCATGCCGGGCGAAATGCTTAGCGGCATTTCATCCGTCTTTACGTTCTGAGTTCAAATTCTGTCGAGGTCCACTTTGACTTTCATTCTTTCAGAGTCGATAAATAAAGTACCGATTACATCGACCAGTCCCTTCTCCCCAAAATTTCAAACCTTGTGCCTTTAGTAGAAAGGATTATGATTATTATTATTGTCTTTGCACAGCTTCTAATGCTAGTGATGTAATACAGTGCCAGCCATTCACTACCAGTGAACTAAGGTCACACCTAAAGCCTCGTGGAGCTTTAGGTGTTTTCGCTCAATAAACACTTACAACGCCCGGTCTGGGAATCGAAACCGCGATCCTATGACCGCGAGTCCGCTGCCCTAACCACTGGACCATTGCGCCTCCACAGCATATACGATTGTATAATTTATTCCAAGGCAAATCTTCATAAATCTAAGCCAAAGGTTTTTCCACGTTAACAATCTTTAAGCAATGTTATATTGCATGTTCACTGCTTCCCACCCTATAATCAACAAACGCTTATACTCGCTGTTGAGCTGGCAAAATTTTAACAACCAGTTCATTGAGAGGCTTACGAAATTTTAACCACCTGTTCTGTATAAATGTTTCGGAATTCGGCAATATAATACTGGAAAGCGTACAAAGATGTTGAAGATATTAGATATTAGCGTACCAAATTATCAAATACTGTCATTATTGAATATTTTCGTTATTTAAATACATTCCTTATTGAATACATTTACCTTCTTTAGCTATAAACAATAGATACTGAAGTGTCTATTTTTTTATTTATGCTTCATAGCGATGGATAAATTTGAAATTAGATTTTAGAAATGTCTATACAGAGAATAGAAAATCAATGCATATTTAAAACAAAGAGGGTTTATTATACAAAAATACATAGCGATTATATTTGTAGTTTAAGAACATCAAATCAATGTTATGAATAAACAATTAAAGAATATATTGTTTATGCATGGAAATAAGAATAATTTGAAATGTTCCAACAAAACTATAGCTTTATGCGTCGTTACACGGCCTCTTCTTAGACTCCTTCAAGTAACCATCGAATAGCACTTGTGGTGTAGCTTTCATCTGCTTCGATATTTTAGCAAAAAAAAAAAGCACAGTTCCTTCCCGAGTTCTATGAACTCACAGGGCCGGTTTCCCGCTCTCCTTGGCGTACATATTCGCCACCTGGACGGGACGCCAGTCCATCGCTGGTTTACTTATTTTCGCAAGCTGAAGGGACTGGACCAATTTGCTCAAGAATACAACGCGTTGCCCGGTCCAGCTGAGCGGACTGGAGCAACGAGAATTATTTTCTACTCTGGGCACAAGGCCCGAAATTTTGGCGGGAGGGGGCCAGTCGACTCCAGTACGCAACTGGTACTTAATTTATCGACCCCGTAAGGATGAAAGGCAAAGTCTACCTTTAAAAGTAATTAATTCTTTTTTAAGGGTGGAATTTATAGTAGAAAATTATATGAATAATAACAAATAAAATATTGTGTTCCTAGAAAATCCTTGGGTGGCAAAAAATATGCCGGAGGCTGCCCGTGGGACTCGAACTCACATCTTGTGCAAACAGGACAGATGTTTTAAATACTATACAAAAGCCAGGAGTGGCCGTGTGGTATGTAGCTTGCTTACCAAACACATGGTTCCGAGTTCAGTCCCACTGCGTGGCACCTTGGGCAAGTGTCTATAGCCTCGGGCCGACCAAAGCCTTGTGAGTGGATTTGGCAGACGAAAACTGAAAGAAGCCCGTCGTATATGTGTGTGTGTGTGTGTGTGTTTGTCCCACCAACATCGCTTGATAACCAATTCTGGTGTGTTTACGTCCCCGCAACAGAGACCGATAGAATAAGTACTAGGCTTACGACGAATAAGTACTGGAGTCGATTTGCTCGACTAAAGGCGGTGCTCCAGCATGGCCACAGTCAAATGACTGAAACAAGTAAAAGAATATAGCTAGAAGCTTTGTTCTTACTAACAATAAATCATTTTTTAACGGTGTAACTCGAAGTGGACAAAGCTATAAGTAAAACCTTAAAATAATAGTTAACAATGATATACTTAATATCTCTCGCAGTTTCTAAATTCTTACCATGAAAACAACATACAATTTTCGCAGGTAAGAAAATGTTTCTAAAATGGATGAGGAAAATGTGAAGGATTACGTTGGCATAATGGTTTGAATCTGTCATGTCTACTTCCGGCTCCATTGTTAAAAATGATTTACTAATAACAAAATGCTTGCATTATCAGAATTCTAATCACCAACATCGTCGAAATTTTAACTAAACTTACCTTCAGCAATAAAGAATTATTACGAAACACAAGTATCAGTACTTCTATTTTTATTCTAAAGAATTTAAGTATTTCCCATACCTAATACGATAATGGATTCCAAGTATTCGATTGTTTGAAAACTGAAGATGTTTTGCGTCAGTGAAATTTCGTCAATATTAAATTCAAAAGAATAGGAGAGTATATTTGCCGTGATGGATGTATATGTTTTGTCGATCCAGAGAAAATCAAGGTGAAAAAACAAAACTGAAGTTGATGGATTAGCATTGTAGTGAGAGGGATGGCTAGGTATCATGGAATAAAGGTTGGACTGGCAGAGTAATGAACTGGGGTGAGGGTGCAAGATGAAAAAGAATGGTCAGAAAGTTGAGAAGAAAACTAGATATGTGCAATACACTCAAATGCCTACGCATAGAAATACGTTGTCTGATCAATAAGTATCCGGACTGTTGCCATAGTAACGAAGCTAACACGCAGAGTGAAGCCGTTTGGCACAGATTAACCTTAAACTCCGCTGTGTATGCTCACTAAGTTTACACGTTTTAGCTCACTTCCACTGTTTACAGCAGTGCTTGGAAGGAACGTGTGTAGCGTGTGATTGTCACATTGACCATGACAAAGGAAGTTGAGCAGAGAATCTGCGTCAAATTTTGCCAAAAGCTTGGCGACACCTGCTCAAAGCTTGGCGATACTTGCCCAAAGTTTTCAAAAAGTTTTCATCGTTTTCGACACTATCAAGGAAATCTTATGCAACTAAAACCCGAGTATCCTTTTGGTCAGCTGAAAGCAGTTTTGGCACAAACTTGGCAGACACGCGTCTCATACCCAAATCTTCAGTGATAATGGACTAAAATGAACTGTAACTAATCTGCACATCCTCTGATAACTCACAGATGGTGATTCGACGATTTCCCCTCATTGCTACACGCACATCTGCGATGTTTTTCTCAGCTCTGCTGGTTGTCGTTCTCCCAGAACGTTCGTCAATATCGACATTTTATCGGCCATCTTGGAAACGTCTGAACCAGTCGTACACTCGTGTGCAGCTCATACACTCCTCTCCATACTCTTTCTGCAACTTTGCGCAAGCCTCTGAGCTGGTATCGCCATGACAACTTTCTCCGTCATGGTCAATGCGACGATCACACACTACACACGTTACTTCGAAGCACTGCTGTAAACAGCGGAAGTTAACTAGAACAGTAAAACTTAGTGCGCATGCATAGCAGATTCCATGGTCAATCTGCGTCAAGCAGCTTCACTCTGCATGCTTTAGCTTCGTTACTATGGCAACATTCAGGATACTTATTGATCAGACCTCGTACACTATGAATATAAATTAAACTATTGAGGCAGATGGCTACAGAGAGGAAGGTGAGTAGTAACAATACCTCAAAGAATCTCACATCGACGCAGCTGCGACGATAGATCAAAGTATTCTGTGTGAGATGCAGTATGGAAACACATATACGATTAGACAATTACGCCAAGATACAATTACGAACACACAAGAATTTATATAGAAACAATTACATATAAACATTCATGCATATTTCCTAACACATTTACTCTTTTACTTCAAATCATTGAAGGAGCTGGCAGCTGCTGGTTGGCAGGATTTATAGTAATCAATTAATTAATTAATTAATTAATTAATATTAATATTGACAAAACAGGTGTAAGTTGTTTGAACTTACGCCTGATTTGTAGTCATCTGGTTATAAACAATATATCTTGTTTGTCAAAATAGAAAACTTAACAATTACATTAAGACGGTAGAAGTACTGAAGAACTAAAACGAATTATTGGTTAACCTATGCCATCGTTAATATTAGTTCTGTTTCGTTTCTTTTTCTTTTAATATGACTAAGTACTATGTTTCTAACGAACTAAACTACAAACTAAAAGTACCATCGTTTTGTTTAGTTTTTGATTTGATATCAAAGATGAAGGCAACTGGCAGAATCGCATTGAACAAAGTGCTTAGCGGCATTTCTCCCGACTCATTAGGTTCAGAGTTCAAATTCCGCCGAAGTCAACTTTGCCTTTTATCTTTTCTGGGTCGATTGACCTTAGGGCCAATGTAATCGACTTACTCCTCCACACAGTTTCCACCAATCAAATTCACTCTTAAGGCATTGGTCTCTCTTATGATAACATGTAAAAACACTAGGCAACTCAGTCGCCGATGTTGGCTATTTTCTAATTTATTGTGTCGACGCCCCAGGCGAAGAAGTAGGATCTCCCAAGACATCTAAATAGAGGTAGTCTGGCCGTGGTAGGAGGGTTGAGTAGCAGTCGAGTAGCAGTTGTGTAGTGGTTGAGTAGAGATCATCCGAAAGTGCTAGATAGCAGTAGCTTGAGGCATAACATAATTAAAGCTCCGGCTTTGAATCTGCCCAGAGTGATCTCTCTTCGGTATTTTCCCCACAGTAATTAGGGTGAATTTACCTCTAAAAGTTAGAATATGTTACCAACATATTTTAACTAACCTAAATTTACATGATACCCAGATAGCAGGTTGACATATCATTTCACAGAAACTATGGAAGACTAGAAGTCTATAAAATGCTCCTATACATGAACCAGCCTATAAAAGATTGATAACACTTTCTAGATGCTTAAATTTCAGTGACAAAACCGATCTGAGTTAATGCAGAGCTTGTTGCTTGTTTTTCTGCGAATATCAAAATGCTGCCGGAAAATAAATGGGAAAACTGTTGAACGACATATAAATGGTTAAGAAAGAGTGCAAGAGAATATGTCAGTAGGAGAGTCGTTGTAGTCTTATATAGAATTACACTTCTCTTCAGCTTGATGTTTCCTATCATGTTAAGTTAAAATACTACTCTGAGAGGAGAGATTTATCTCATTTGTTAGGTTTTTGTAGAAACATCCATCCAATTAATGTATCAGACGAAATATAGAATAAGTCGATACAGATTGTTTTATTCTATAGAAAACACATAATAGAAATATATATCTTCTACGTGCTCGGAGCAAGTAGTTTGACTGTGATAAGTTGGAGTCGGACAAATAATATTTGCCGATGCAAAATGATTTCCATTTTGGCGTCAAGAAATGCTAACCGAAATACGGCGCTATGTTCCTTAACAAAAATGAACGCAGCATTCTATCACGAAGAGTGTTGATCCAGTACACACACACACACACACACACACACACACACACACACACACACACACACACACACACACACACACACACACATACATACATACATACACACACACACACACACACACACACACACACACACACACACACACATATATATATATATATATATATATATATATATATATATATATATATATATATATATATATATATATATATACACACATTCTCCATACATAGGGTTTGTATGCATAAATATGAACTTATGTCTACAACTGTAGAAACTTGCCGAGAAAATTGGAGACAGATTTCACAATTATATGATTTCTCATGAGTTTCTAATTATGTATTGCCAATTCAGTGTGCAGAAAGAGAACATCTCGATTCTAAAGCCTTTTCGCCATGTATGTGAAAGGACATGTTTCGCAAAGTTTGTTTTCAGTAAGTAACATTTACTGAACATTTTGCAACCACGTGGTTTCCCCCTACCTTTGTCTGTTATAAACTAAATTTCTGTCTAGAGAAAAGCTTTATCACAAAATTCATAATAATAAATTTTTACATATGCGTGTAAACAAATATGTTTTAGCTTTAGAGGTAAAGATCTTCCACGAATTGAACGTTTATACGGCCTTTCTCCTGTGTGTGCCAGTTTGCGCTTAGCTAAATATATATTAAGAAAGAACTGCTCCCATAAGTCGTAAATATAAGGCTTCATACAAATATACATACATCTATGACTTTAGCAAAATCTTTTGAAAAATGGTATTGCACAATAAGTATGTGATTAACTCTTTCTATTTTCATGATTTTTTTGTGTGTGCCTGCAAGTAAGAACTGTCACAAAGTAGATCCACCAAATAGGTGCATAAAACTGGATTCTCTTCTGTATGTAATATTACATGTTTTTATAAACTGTTCTGTAAGACATGAGGTATCTAGGTGCATCTCAAGTTTTCAATAGTAAAATTTAAAGTTTTATGAAAACACCCACTAGTGTTGGAGCCTCTTGAAAATTGTGCAATGAATAATTTTGTAACACACAAGAAGGAAAATTAATGAAAAAAATCACGAAAGATATAGATTTCTACACTTTTATTTTTCTGAATTATGAAATTTAAAATATAGTGTGCGTTTTCTTTTTTTAGGTAAAGTGCACCTAATTTTTAACTTTCCAGTATTGTATTGCTTAATCCCAAAGCATGAAGAAGTCAAAAAGACGGGGAACTACTGCTGTAGGATAACAAAAAGAAAATCTCTGAATAAATTCAACGAGAAAATGAAAATTTACCACTGTGCGTTTGAATACATTTGGAGAAGATACTAATTTTCATAAACAATTTGCCACAAGTTACACCAAGGAACGATGCTTTTATTAAATGTACTTAAACGTCTTCTTTTAAAATATTTAGAGTTGCAAGATATTTGCAATAAAGTTTATGTCGCAGCGTTGTGGTTCCCCACCTGAATATGTTTTAGTATGTTCCAGAAAAAAAAAAATGTATCGTTTTACGAAAATGATTTATCACTAAGTTGACATTGAAATTGTCATTGTTTGAATCTTTCTGTAAAATTATAAATCTTATCTCTATAATATCTCGTTGATAAACATTCTCTTGAGAAATATTCAGCTTTACTTTGTGTGAATTATGGATTTTAGAACAAGTGACATCAGCTTTTGCTTCACCTTTCTGTAATGTTATGACTTAGTGAGTGACTTTATGCTAAGGGAAAATATATTTTAAAAGAAAGCTTTCGCTATATATTTTATACCATTATAGCTTTTGTTATTTGTGTATCCTCCTGTCTTGTAAAAGGTTAAATCTTATAAACAAATTTCCTCACACAAAATCCGTAGTGAAATAACTTTGTTAAGAATGTGACTGTCACATGTTTTGTATTTTCGCAGTGTCTCTTATAGAATAGTAATCCTTTCTAGCAATTTTGCATTAATCAGTTTTTGTCTCCAAGTGAAATCTATGGTCTGATGTGCAAGTAATGGCTTAAGTGAAAGTGTTTTTCCACATTTTTCATTTCGTGAAATCTTCTTAGTATTGGCTGACTTTTCCATAAGAGTCAATAGATTAGTCGGATTTTAAAGTATAATAAATGGCGTAAACCGTTGTCCTGAATAAAGTAACAGAGACTTGCCAATTTATAAGCACAACATTACTAAATCAATAGTAGATTGTAAACAGCCAGCTATTGATGTGTGGGATTTTATAACTGTTTGAAGTCGATTATTAAAAGATATTAAAATAACAATCATTTGATATCTAGATGACTATTGTATAACAAAAAGAATAGATTATTGGATATGATAGTTGTTTATATATATATATATATAGGTTTCCATCCCTGACATATATATACACACAAACACACACACACATATTATACTCGGTTGTATAATATAAAAATGGTAATGATTCTTGGAAGAAGTAGGTGAAAGTAAAACAATTAAGTCGTCAAACAATAGAATTAACACTATAAATAACATTGCAAGAAGAGACTTGACTATGCGTAAACGTAACAGATGCGGGATACGAGTATAAAATCTACATTATTTGAACTGCGTATTCTGAAGTGTATTTAGAGATATTTTCTGAAGAGAATGTGGGGATTCTTTGTTATATGATACCTTAAAGGGAGTGAAATACTTTTTTTTTCAATCTTAAAGGTGCCATGCGGTGGAACTGAACCCGGAATCATGTCGTTGGTAAGCAAGCTACTTACCACACAGCCACTTCTGCACCCATGTACATATATACAATATGTATATATGTACATATATATATATATATATATATATATATATATATATATATATATATATATATAGACGCACATACACACACTCGAACACGGGCACACGCAACTAGACTCACGCAAATCCGACTAATGACTGTTTTATTTATTTATTTATTTATTTATTTGTTGGGTTTCTTTTTTTACATGGGAAAAGATGTAAGGCACACAGAATAATATTTTGCATAAGTGCTTAGAAGTGAACTAACTATTGATGATGTCAATGAAGAAGAGGAAAAAAACACCAAGTGCTACGACTCATGCATTAGAAGCGCAATAAGCATCGAGATTATTGGCTTATGATGGGTTTTAAAGGAAAGAATATTGTAGATAATACAATTACAGTGCTGGTTGCTGTAAACAGAGTAATAATAATAGTAGTTAAGTTGAATTACATCAACATTAACGCAGCGATAAATTCAGCAATTTTGTGTATGTATGTGTGTGTTCACTCATATATACACACACATATACATATATATATGTATATATATATATACATACATACATACATATATATATATATATATATATATATATATATATATATATATATATATATATATATATATATCACATATTTATATATATGTTTGCTTATACATAAACATAAATGCACACACACACGCATGCACACACACACACATACACACATACATACGTACAT
>NC_142940.1:59312189-59314689 GCF_046866305.1 Octopus bimaculoides
TATAATTTTTGAAATTAATTGGTTAATCGCAATTACTTAATCCCGGCGCCTATCAAGTTTCATTTCTACAGTATTACCACGTGTTACGCCAAAGAGATTTGTTCCGGAAATCAACATTAAAAAAAACCCACGTGGTGAGTGGCGGGGATTCAGGTTTTCAAACATCGAACATAGAAACTGCATGAGGCCTCCTGCAGTTATTGACGCAGCCATTCAGATGGTACAGAAATCGTTTGTGACTTGCAGAGGGCGACTTATGAAGTCATTGCTCTTTCATAATTGACATCGTCATAATTGAAACCGTCCTACTACTACTACTACTACTACTACTACTATTACTACTAAGACGACGACGGCTACGGCGGCGGTGAGCTGGCAGAAACGTTAGCACTCCGAGCAAAGTGCTTAGCGGCATTTCGTCCGTCTTTACGTTCTGTGTTCTAATTCCACCGAGGTTGACTTTGCCCTTGATTATCTCAGGGTCGATAAAGAAAGTACTAGTTGAGTAATGGCGTCCATGTAGTCGACTCGTCTCCTCCCCTAGAATTTCAGGGCTTGTGCCTATAGTAGAAAGAGCTATTATTATTATTATTATCATTATTATTATTATTATTATTATTATTATTATTATTATGGCGGCGAGCTGGCAGAATCGTTAGCAAGCCGGACGAAATGATTAGCGGCATTTCGTCCGTGTTCACGTTCAGAGTTCAAATTCCGCCTAGGTCGGCTTTGCCTTTCAGCCTTTCGGGGTCGATAAAATAAGTACCAGTTGCGTACTGGAGGTCGACGTAATCGACTAGTCCCCCTCCCCACAAAATCCAGGTCTTGTGCCTGTAGTAGAAAGGATTATTATTATTATTACAATTATTATTATTATTACAATCATTATTATTATTATTATTATTATTATTATTATTATTATTATTGTAATTATTGTTGTTGTTGTTATTCTTATTATTCTTATTATTCTTATTATTATTGTTATTATTATTATTATTATTATTATTGTAATTATTGTTGTTGTTGTTGTTGTTGTTATTATTATTATTATTATTATTATTATTGTTGTTATTATTATTATTATTATTATTATTATTATTATTGTTATTATTATTATTATTATTATTATTATTATTATTATTATTATTATTATTATTATTATTATTATCATAACACCGGGGGCTGATATTTCTGAGACGGCACATCGATCCCGGACTCTTTCGTTCTCCATAAGCAAACTAGTCAATTCATATTTAATGACCGTAATATTTAAATGAGGTTTTAATTACCTTCACAATTAGCCGAGAATGTTAATTATCACGTAAATCATCTGCTGGACGGGCCATGCGTGAGCAGGGCAGTTTAGTTCTCACGAACCATGGAATTGTTGTGACGTCACCACCACTACTACTACCACCACTACTACTACTGTCACTGGCATCACTAATACAATAATAAAGACACTAAACGACACAATACTGCCACAACTATTATATATATATATACATACATACATACATACATACATACATATATATATATATATATATATATATATATATATATATATATATATATACATATATACATATATATAACGTTGACCTGACCACTAACGTGGACATACACAAGATGTGATTTATTTCTAGCACATTGAATGTCCACGTTAGTGGTCAACGTTATATATAAAAATATACTTTAATCCCCTCAGATTGCAGATATTGTTTCTGAACCTCTTTGATTCTTTAAATGTGCTAGCTTCCTGGTAATTAATCGATATTAATTAATATAGGATTTTTACCCTATGTTAATGTATATACATATATACATAGGCGCAGGAGTGGCTGTGTGCAAATTATTATTGTATATTTAAAATTGTAAATATTTAATCGATACAGATACTTCACCCCCTTTATGTTTGTCTGTCTTTGTTCGTCCCCTCTTTGTAATGCCTTCATGGCAAATATTTATGAAATAAAGTAGCTTGCTTACCAGCCACGTTGTTCTGGATTCATTCCCACTGCGTGGCACCTTGGGCAAGTGCTTTCTACTATAGTCTCGGGCCGACCATAGCCTTGTGAGTGGATTTGGTAGACGGAAACTGAAAGAAGCCCATCATTTATATGTGTATATATATGTACGTGTGTGTATGTATTTGTGTGTCTGTGTTTGTCCCTGCAACATCGCTTGACAACCGATGCTGGTGTGTTTACGTCCCCGTAACTTAGCGGTTTGGAAAAAGAGACCGATAGAATAAGTACTAGGCTTCCAAAGAAGAAGTCCTGGGGATCTTGCCTCTTTTTTTCTTTCAACAGAAATATTTGAATATATACATACGCACACATATAAACAGATATATACAATCATATATACATATACATACATATATATATATATATATATATATAGATAGATAGATAGATAGATAGATAGATAGATAGATAGATAGATGATGATGATGATTATGATGATGACAGGGCTAGTGGTCTGCTGATGC
>NC_142940.1:59319689-59334689 GCF_046866305.1 Octopus bimaculoides
TCGACATTAATTTTCTATGTATTTTGGCTTTTGTTTCTCTATGAATGTGATTTTCGACCAATTTGGCTTTCGATAATTTGCTTTCGAAGATTATGTTTCACATGAATATGTCGTATTCCACAAGTCTGTATGTATGTATGTATATGTATGTATGTATATGTATGTATGTATGTGTGTTTGTGTATGTATGTACTGCATGTGTGTGTCTATGTACGTACATTCGCTTTGTTCGTTTTGATTTTAGAGTAAATTTTGATACACACACCCCTAACTGGTAGCAAGTTTGTGATGGAAAGTAACTTGTTTTAACCATCATCCATTAAATTCTGAGAAGGTCTTGCAGACCGCATATAAAGCCAAGATGAACAGAAATGTAGCACAGTCCAATGATGGCTTAAAAACGTAAAAATATAGCAAAGAGAAATATATTACAGAGACCTATGGAATGTATTTGAACAACAAAGACGGATAAAGGTATATTAAATAACATACTAGATAAATTTTTGATTTAATGAAATTATCTCGGCTTCCAGTAACGATAGACAATCCTCTCGTTCGCTCAGTAGTAAGATCAGCCTGGAGGAGAGGTATCTGTCACGAGACAGATTCATGAGAAGATGGAAGCCTGTAGCGAGGAAGCTGGGAGTGTTTGGCACCAGGTAAGTGGAAACCAAAACAAGGGAAAGAAAAAGCAAGGGGTCTACCCTGGTGGTCGGATGCCTATCGTTCAGGAAAGTCATTACAAATCGCATCTGTAATGAGCAATGCTTTAATCGGACATTGTAAATATAATCAAATTATTATTGTATATTTAAAACTGTAAATATTTAATCGATACAGCTACTTCACTCCTTTTATATTTGTCTGTCCTTGTTCGTCCCCTCTTTGTGGCAAATATTTATGAAATAAAGTAGCTTGCTTACGTGGCACCTTGAGCAAGTGTCTTCTACTCTAGCCTCGGGCCGACCAAAGCCTTGTGAGTGAATTTGGTAGACGGAAACTGAAAGAAGCCCGTCGTATATATGTATGTGCGTGTGTATATGTTTATGTGTCTGTATTTGTCCCCCCAACATCGCTTGACAACCGATGCTGGTGTGTTTACGCCCTCATAGCTTAGCAGTTCGGCAAAAAGAGGCCGATAGAATAAGAACTAGGCTTAGAAAGAATAAGCCCTGGGGTCGATTTGCTCGACTAAAGCCGGTGCTCCAGCATGGCCACAGTCAAATGACTGAAACAAGTAAAAGAGTAAGAGAATAGACCACATGGAAATCATACACAAAACACGTGGACGCTCTCATCCCTCATCAGTTATCGACCAAAAATTCCCTACAATTATCGCGCCATTATCACTGTATATATTTCAAGAAGGTAGGGTGTTATTTCTTGCAGACCAAACGACCACGTAGAGATACACTTATTCTATAATAAATAATAAATGAGCCCTTTTAAAGCCTAGCCAGGTTCATGGGCCCGGTTTCCGGGTTTCAATGGCGTGTGTGTTCCCCAGCTGGACGGGACACCAGTCCATCGAAGCGTTACTCATTTTTGCCAGCTGAGTGGACTGGAGCAACGTGAAATGAAGTGTTTTGCTCGAGAACACAACGCATCGCCCGGTCCAGGAATCGAAACCACAATCTTACGATCATGATGCAGACACCCTAGCCACTAAGCCACGGGCCTCCACACACTTATTCTGAAAGTACGCTAAAAATTGCATTGGCAGTGGTAAGGCAAATGGTAGGGTATTGTTAATAGTGGTGTCAGTCGGCCAGTGATGGTAGTAGTGGTAGTTTTGTTTAAAGGAAATAAAACAGTCTTTAGGTTTTAGATGTTGCTAACCCCTATTGAGCATGGAAAGGAGCGAAGTGGGCAGAATGAATAACTCCACGGGGTCCCTTCAACTCCTTAATTAGTTTCGCAGTGTTACACGACATGAACTGTCTCTCAAACTCTTTCAGCGAAGGCAAAACAAACTTTCTAATCCCCACCCTAAGCCGTCTGTATGATTCACATGACCTGCAAATACAATGACCAATGAAAGAGCTTCTGTGAAAGTCACATGACCTTTCAACAAGGAAGACAGCATGCGTTTGTGTGACTGACGTTTAAGTGTATGTGTATGTGTGTGTGCGCGCGTCAGTGTCTTTATATTAAATCCAATGCGACACTAGCAAACTTGGGAACCTCTATACGGTACTTCAAGCTGTTAGAAATAACAGTCAAATTCGCCTCAAATTGCAGCCCATCGTTTTTATGAAAAAGAAACTCATTGAACTAATAAAGTCCTTTGTGTATTATATGATGGGATTGCTACGGATAGAACGCTTTGTATTCGGAAAACGAGAAGTCACGACTGAAATATTATGATGATTAGTCTGCCTGATTAGAACTGTCATCCGCCTCAACAATAACAAGAATAACAATAAATTGAAAAATCGAGTCCTAGAAACACTTGTTGTTGGCACTCCGTCGCTTACGACGACGAGGGTTCCAGTTGATCAGATCAAGGGAACAGCCTGCTCGTGAAATTAACGTGCAAATGGCTGAGCATTCCACAGACACGTGTACCTTCAACGTAGTTCTCGGGGAGATTCAACGTGACACAGTGTGACAGGGCTGGCCATTTGAAATACAGGCACAACAGAAACAGGAAGTAAGAGTGAGAGAAAGTTGTGGTGAAAGAGTACAGCAGCGTTCGCCACCATTCCTTGCCGGATCCTCGTGGAGCTTTTAGGTTTTTTTCGCTCAGTGAACACTCACAAGGCCTAGATGTACCTCTCTCTAAATAAACCGTGATTGTTACCATTGTATAGCAAAGAAACAAAACTTTCCTTCTTATACGAGTGATAGGATTTAAGTACATTAATCTATCCAATTTGTGTGTGTCTTAAATAGCCACTATATGTTATAAGTAAATAAGCTATCCAATTTGCGTAATCCTTAGTAATTATTGACTTTATAAACTGTGTCTCTGCAGACACTTAAAGATAGTCCTCGGCACCTGATGACATTCTAATACAGGATTGAAACTAGTCCGAGCGAGCCCCCTTTTTTCTATCGACGATGATATTTTACATAGAGACAAGTTGTTTATACCTGACTGCACATATTAGTGTTGGTAGAAAATCTATACTTAGTTTCTGTTTTATAGGATAGCAATAAAAATATATAAACCCTTTAATGCATTAGAAATTTATACATATGTAACTATGCATGTATGTATGTCTGTCTGTCTGTATGTATGTATATATATATATACACACACACACACATACGCACGTACATACGTTGAATGTTAGTGAGTACTTATAGAGGCGCACATGCACACATATGTATGTACATAGATATATCTGTGTGGATATGGATATGAATTGATAGATAGATAGATAGATAGATAGATAGATAGATAGATAGATAGATAGAGTTGTATGAAGTCACCACTCCTTCATTTCGTATTGAATTCTTGGAAGTCTTTATTCTATGAAAACACACACACACACACACACACACACACACTGATATATAATACAATCATATATATATGCAAATGCATACAAAACATATATGTATATACAAACATAAACATATACATACATATATATATAAATATATGTCTATATATATATAAGTGCATATATATATAAAGGTGTTTATGTATATATCTGCATATATGTATGTATATAAGTATAATATATATATATATATATATATATATATATATACGTGTGTGTGTGTGTACATACGTATGTATATATGTGTACACACACACATGTGTGTGTGTGTGTGTGTGTTTGTCTGTCTGTCTGTCTGTGCGAACAAGATTGATGAGATATCGAAAATATTGAACGACACCAAAAAAGAAAATAAAACAAGCAAATAAAAGTAAGTAAAATTAAACAATAAAATTAACCACAACATCAACAACAACAACAACGAAAACAACAACCAACAATAACTGCTACAACAACAATGGCAGTGCCACACAAAACATCGAAATCAAATATCTACGAGTCCATTGGAAATATTCTAACGATAATATTCTAGTCTTTTTATAAGCTTTCTGTCCTTCCGTCCTTAGAATGAAACCAGGTAAAACATTTTGTTTGATGCTTTCTTCCAGATATCCGATTCTCATTTCATAATGAGTTCCATAGCAATGTTATCGTTTCCATCAATACAGTCGCCATCATTGAATACTCTTCAGTGGATTCTACCAATTCTTCCTCTATGGAAAATTTACGAGAACCTACAACATATTCTATTCTTCTCTCTTGAATTCTCTGTTGAAATTTTGTTTTTGATTTTTTCTTTTTGGTTCTGTATTTTTGTTTTTGATTTTTTGGTGGGGGGGTTCTGTATTTTTGTTTTTTTGGTTGTTTTTTTTGGGGTTGTTTTTTTTCACTATCGAATTTCTGTTGTTTTTTTTTTTGTTCTTTTTGTCTTATATTTTTGTTTGTCTTTTTTTTAATGTGTAGATTATTACAAAAAAAATAATAAAGAACGTTTATAACTTGTTAACAGATGAGGATTGTCATAACTTAATAAATGTTGATGACTGCGATGATGATGATGATGATGATGATGATGATGATGATGATGATGACGATGATGATGACGATGATGATGATGATGATGATGACGATGATGACAACGATGATGATAACGATGACCATGATTATGATGATGATTTTTATTACTATCATTATGATGATGATAGTGATGATGATGATGATGGTGGTGGTGGTAGTGGTGGTGGTTGTGGTGGTTGTGGTGGTTGTGGTGGTGATGATGACGATAATGACAACGATGACGACGATGATAATGATGCAGATGATGATGATGTTGGTGTTGGTGGCGGTGGTGGCGGTGGTGGCGATGGTGGTTTTTAGGACGACGTCGTGGTGATAATGCTTTCTAAGTTTGGCTAAGGGACAGCAGTTTTGAATGGGGTGGGAAATCAATTACATCGACCCCCACCCCCACTCCAATACTCAAATGGTACTAGTTTTATCGACCCCGAAAGGATGAAAGACAAAGTCGAACTCGGCGGGATTTGATCTCAGAGCGTAAAGATCGAACAAACACCGTAAAGCATTTTTTTCGACGCCCGAACGATTCTGCCAGATCGATTGCATCGACTTCCGTGTTTGACAGGTTCTTTATTTTATCGTCCCCTAAAAGGATGAAAGGCAAAAACGAACTCGGCGCTAAGCATTTTACCCGACATGCTAACCATTCTGCCAGCCTTAATAATAATAATAAATAATAATAATAATAATAATAATAATAATAATAATAATAATAATAATAATAACAATGAGAACAACAACGACAACAATAATAATAGTGAGAAATGGAAGAAAATTTATAGAAAGAAGAAAAAAAACAATAATAATAATTACAATGAATATAATAATAATTATCATCGTCGTCATCATCATCAACATCATCATCACCGTCGTCGTCGTCGTCATCATCATCATCATCATTATTATTATTATTATTAGTAGTAGTAGTAGTAGTAGTAGTAGTAGTAGTAGTAGTAGTAGTAGTAGCAGCAGCAGGAACAGTAGTAGTAGTAGTAGTAGTAGTAGTAGTAGTAGTAGTAGTAGTAGTAGTAGTAGTAGTATGCAAAGAAAGAAAGAAAAACTTAAAGAGGAGAAGAACACAAAAATAAACTACATGGAAGGAGAAAAAAATCTACGGTCAGTTTGCAAGAGATACGAACGCCAAGACAGATCCAGAAGACCGGTGGCTATGGATGAGGAGGACTGACCTGAGGATAGAGACAGAAGCACTTATATGTGCAGCACAAGAACAAGTGTTAAGGACAAACTATGTGAAGTGCAGAATCAACAACACTACCGACAGAGACAAATGCAGAGTGTATGGTGAGAAGGGTGGAACGGTATGGCACATCGTTAGCGAATGCTCGAAATTGGCACAACGCGAATACAAAAGACAGCATGACAATGCGGCAAGAATGATCCATTGGGAGCTCTGAGGAAACCACGGCCTACAAAGAGCAAAGACGTGGTATGATCAATCCCTAGAAGCAGTCACCAAGTTGAAGAATACAAGATTCTGTGGGATGCACTGATTCAGTGCGATCACCTGACCAGACATCGGAAACCGGACATTGTTGTGGTGAATGAAAAAAGAAAAAAAACTTGTATGATAATCGAGGAAGCATGCCCCGGTGACAACAGAATCAAAGAGAAAAAAGAAGAAAAACTGAACAACGATGACAATTTGAAATGCAAGATACGAAGGTTGTGGTTAATGTGGAGAATAGACGTGATACCAATAGTAATTGGCGCAGTTGGAAGTATCGGCACTTAACTACCAAAATGGCTCAAAAAGGTTGGTACAAGTATGAAGGAGGAACAGCTATAAAAATCGTCATTGCTAGGAACAGCAAGAATTTCTTTGGTCCAAGTATTAGGGCACAAATATAAAGCCGGGTGTGTAACACACAATTTCAGTTTCTTATTTTACTGCCTTCGGTTCTACATTCAATGTAGACAGCCTCGAGATCTTTATTCGGTTAGATGTCAAGCATCTCGCTCCGAACATCCAATAAATCCTCTTCCAGTTGCTGCTGTTTTGAGAGCAACTAAAATCCACAGCCATTTTGTTTATTTTCATTATTTTTTTTAGAGTGTAATAAAAAAAAGTGTATTTCTTCTCTGCCAATATTTTTATATACTATTCTGCCTGGTGAGACTGGCGTACGTCTGATCATGTCCATTTTGTTTCTATGTTTTCTTCGGTTGGACTAACAACGCAGTTAAAACTGACGGCTTTCAGAAACATTCTGTTAATACATGCCTGGTGTGTGTGCGCGCGCGCGTGTGTTTGGAAACTGTTGGTGTTGTTGCCGTTATTATTTGCAGTGGTGGTCATATTTTGTGTTCCAGCGTTAATAATAAAACAGAATTATCAACTTTTTTACATTTATTGAGCTGTGCGTGCTTACGCATTAAATAATGTTAATTTTTTTTCCTAACATTTCTTTTTTTATTCTCGTGTTCTGTTCATTATTAGTTTTGCGGCGTTTCCATTTGCAACTGTGGTTATAGACGCCATTTTGCTGTGCATATATGTCAACAAAGAACTAAATAAGGAATGTTTAAAAAAAAACAGGGTCTCTGGATTTTTCCAAATAGTGTTCCCTTGTGAAATAATTCAAGGGAACAAGAAAATTATCTCCGTTCAGAAATAACATAGTAACAATCAAAATCATCAGAGCTAACGAGGAACGAAAAAAAAAAGAAAGAAAGAACAATTCAACATAGTGAAAATAAAAAAAATTTCAAAAATTCGCATTACTGACAGAAGAGCGCAAGATTCAAAGCCGGGTCTAAGGGACTGACTCTTGATAGTGGTTGAAGATCAAAGACGTTTCGCTAAAAAAAAAAAATACTAAAAACATCAAATAAATAGAATACATTAATTGAAGAATATGAAGAGGTTGGAAAGAAATGATAAACTACATTGTTTCTGGCAAAAGAGGATATGTCTGCAGGCGTGAAATATTTGGGCTTTGAAGTACAGGAAATTATGTCAGCATTGTGTAACACCAATAACAAGAAAATGGTGTAAACAGACGCCATGGCACCATTAGAGGTCTCTGAGAATGACAAAGCAATCATTCATAGAAATCCCAAAGATTTTCTTGGAGACTGTAGTGTAGTGCTCTTCTCAAGCTTCCGTCACCAAAACGAAATATAATATATGGTTCCCTCTGCCAATGGGCAGAAGATAACCACCTTTGCTGCAACACGAGGCAGGATTAGAAAGGTAAATTTGAAAAATCTGCGTACAGCACGTATATTTCTTCCTTTATTTTGCTTTCTATCTCGAAGTTCTTTTAAATTCTAGTGGCTGCTAACAATTTATAGCACCATTTCATTCTTTTTAGAAATCTTCGGCAAGATATAACCACTAACTTACTTATTAGATTTATTACAAGGACAAGCATTTCGTTAAAATTAAAGACGACATTAATTACAATCCATTGATTTTTTAAAAATTTTGTTTTGATTTTTTTTTTGGTGGGGGGGGGCTTCTTTTATGTGTGTGTGTGTGTGTGTGTGTGTGTGTGTGTGTGTGTTTCTTTTTTTTAGGAACGTTGGTTGTTTAGGAATCTGGAGAAAGATTAGTGCTTGTGTTCATAGTAGTAGCCGTTTCCAAGGGAAGAAAATATTTGCTTGAAGAATAAACACGTGTTGTTTCTTTTTGTCGTTTAGCCCCAAAAAACGTGGCGCAATTAACCCCCAGACCTACTCTTCAAGAGCCGCAGTAGAACTTGATGAAAGATAAGGATATAAGGTTTAATTGCAGTTAAAGTAAGGCTTTGATAAGAGGAGTTAGGAGGTAACATACTATTTAAGAATGTAACACGGAAGTGATTCCCAAAACTCTGTCAGTCTTCAATGACGCGACAGCAACAATAATTATGATGAATTATGATAAATATTAAAGTTAGATCTAATTACAGTTAAATGAAGGCTCGGACTCGGGGGGAGGAGAAGGAGTAGTAAGAGGGGGATTAACAGGTGTTATTACTGGCAATGTAGAGATGTCTATCCGATGACACAGTATCCGATGAAATGACAGTGTTGATAACAAAAGTGTGAAATACGCGTGTCAGCCGTGTGCTCAACGTCTCGTGGTGATGGGATGGGATTGGATAGGACAGGATAGGATGGGATAGGATAGGGTGGAGGACGGACAGAGAAAGCGATGAGGTAAGCTTGTTGATAGGTCTGTGTGGTTGTGTTTCAGCGTGTGTCTGTATGTCTATGTGTGTGATCGTTTGCTTGTTTGCCTGTTTGTGTCTGTGTGTTGGTGTGGTGCGTACGTGCGTGTCTGTATTTTGTGTGTGTGTTGTGTGTGTGTGATGTGTGTGTGTGCTTCTTGGCGTGTACGTCTGAGGTGTCTGTATGATTGTGTCTGTCCAGGAATGTGTCGAGCAAGAAGCACTGGTTGGAGGTGTGAAATACGAAGTAAGGCCAATAGGAAATATTGTCTGTGTAGGTATGTGTGTGTGTGAGAGAGAGAGAGGGAGTGTGTGTGTGTGTGTGTGTGTGTGTGTGTGTGTGTGTGCATATATATATGCGCTTGTGAGTGCGTATATGTATTTACACACACACACAAACATATACATGTACATATACACACAGACACACACACAGTCACACACACACCCACGCATATATATACATACTTACACACACATATATGTTTGTATGTATGTATGTGTGTTCGTGTGTGTGTGTGTGAGTACTGTTGATGCGTGGATATGTTAATATGCGTATATACGGGTGTACGTCTGTATGTGTAAAACTATGTGTGTATGCATAGATGCCTATGTGAATAACGTGAAAAAAAATTATAAAGCAACGGCGATCTCACATCCGCTGCCCACCCGTCCGCTTGAGTAACAACATCAACAACAATAAGATCAATAAAAAACGAATTTACATAAAGGGGACCTTGGCCTAAAACTCTAATAAAAGTATTTTACGAAGCCTACTAAATATTCACTGAAACACCACCAAATATCAACAGTGACAAACAATTCTCAAAAATTACACGTTTTTATAGTTTTTACAATTATTAAACGATAGTTACAGCAACTAGAAAAACAGGGAGTGCCATTGTTACCTCCATTTTTGACATCACAACTCCACACAAAATATATTTAAAAGTAACGCTTCCCACACGGAAAAAAGAAAAAAAAAATTTGTGAAGATGACACCAAAGCTTGAAAAACTCTGCAATGCAACATTAAAGGCGTTAGGAAAAATAAAACACTTGTTTTGTTTTGAACGAAAAGATTTTATGATCACACACGATCTTTCACAGAGTAAATAATTCAGTAAAGATATTTTACTGCCAGACCAAAGAACACACAGCATTTCAAATTATATTTAAGATCTGACTATACAAACATTTTCATAACGAGTGTAGTCTTCTAAAATCTATACAAAAACAACTTGTGTTTAATACGGAATTAAACGGAGGCAATGAATCCACAATGGCGTGGATCTGTTTATTGCTGAAATGGGACGATTGGGTGCAGCTGTTTGGATGCTGTCGTTTGGCGCAGCTGAGTGGATATTGGACCTGCTTTGGTGATGCCTTTTCAGTAACAGTACTTTTCTAATGTTACATAAGACAGAGAGAGAGAGAGAGAGAGAGAGAGAGACATGTTGTGGTCATTTAATACATCTTATTTATATATAAGCGACAGAGGCACCATTAATACCGAGGGGTAATATGTATCCCCAGTTAAACGTGGATGTTCTGATAGAACGAACTATACTGCTGTAGTTACCATGAAAGAAAATCTCATATTGGCATTTGGTGCAAAATTCACTCTTGTTCATATCGCTAGCAGGGAGATAAATCCCTGTCACATCCAGCGCCGAGATCACATAATTCGACCATCGTTAGTCTCATCAATGATGGACGCTCGACTGCTAGAGATAGCAGCGATTCATCTCCCCGCCAGCGATATATAGAAAATCTGTACCGGAACAGGCGCTGTTGTCGCGATGAGCCAGTGAGCGTGTTAATACCTCTCAATGCTTCTCTCCACCCACCCCTTTCTCTCCCTCCCTCCCTCCTCCCTCCCTCCCTCCCTCCCTCCTCCCTCCCTCCCTCCCTCCTCTCTCTCTCCCCAAGGTGGAGCTTGAGCACGACCGCAGTTCGATAACTGAAACAATTAAAAGATAAAAATAACCCATGGACATCATACTGACCCATTACACCTTTCTGTACACCTTCAGAAATTCTAGTGGGATTGATCCTTGATATCGGCCCGAGGCTATAGTAGAAGACACTTGCCCAAGATGCCACGCAGTAGGACTGAACCCGGAACCATGTGGTTGGTAAGAAAGCTACTTACCACACAGCCACTCCTCATACATACACACACACATATATATACATACAAACACAGGCATGTATGTATGTATGTATATATATATATATATATATATATATATATGTATGTGTGTGTGCCTGTGTGTGTGTGTGTGTGTGTGTGCGTGTGTATGTGTGTGTGTTCGTATGTGTAATATATGTAGGTATGTAATGTATGTAAGTATGCATGTATGTATGTATGCATGTATGTATGTATGTATGTATGTATGTATGTAATAATATAAATAATATATAAATATATGTATGGATATATGCATATATTTATATATTATTTATATTATTATATGATCGAACGCCACGCATCCGTTTCCAAGTAAGTTCTACGTATGTATGTATGTATGTATGTATGTATGTATGTATGTATGTGTGTGTGTGTGTGTATGTATCACTAGAACAGCACCGTTATATACATCACCACGGTATACCACCGTTATATAGACCACAAGTATATACATACACAGCAGCACTAGAGGCAGCATTACTTTTCAGACTCTATGGTGCCAAACTGCCAAATGTTATCTAACCAGATTTTAGAGGAGAACAAAACACTACCATACAATAAAGAAAAATAGAATTTTTTTAAAAAAAAGCAAAGAAACAAAGGAGAACAAAAAGAAATAACAAATAAAAAGAAAAGAAATAAACGTGATCAGTTGGAGATCCAGTAGAAAAATAATTAGAGCAGTTATTAGAATTACCAACCAATATAGCTAACTTTCTAACTATCTACATACCTAGCCACCTACCTACGTGCATGTCTGCCTACCTGCCAACTATTTATCTAACTACGTAGCTACTTAGCGACCTCCCCCACCTATATCCATTTCCAATATTCATTGAGATATATACTCTTTACTCTTTTACTTGTTTCAGTCATTTGACTGCGGTAATGCTGGAGCACCGCCTTTTAGTCGAGCAAATCGACCCCTGGACTAATTCTTTGTAAGCCTAGTACTTATTCTATCCGTGTCTTTTGTCGAAAAGCTAAGTTACGGGGACGTAAACACACCAGCATCGGTTGTCAAGCGATGTTGGGGAGACAAACACAGATACACAAACATACACACACACACACACACACATATATATATATATATACACACGTACATATATACGACGGTCTTCCTTCAGTTTCCGTCTACCAAATCCACTCACGAGGCTTTGATCGGCCCGCCCAGTGAACGTCAGCTGTCGGTAATATTTAGGGTAAGGAAAACTTTCCATATATGCCATACATGATTACTTAATTATCATATTAGCAGACACCCACACACATCCCCACCTAAAGAACACGAAGAAAAAACGCAATAAATAAAAGTAGTCACGATATTATTAGATGCAGTAAACCGGCAAGCTGTAATAAAAATATGAAATTTTAATTACAACTCTGGACACGTTCCTGTTGTATTAGACCTCATCAGTGGAACAAAGTATAACTAGTTACACACCATCGTTTGTTCCTTAGAAGTCTTTTCACTTTACTCCAAATTACATTTTCAGTGAAGTCATTTTATAACCCAATAATGGAATATTTTTTACAGTAAAGTATTATCCCTTCTTCCCGTTAATTCCAGTTGAAACGATATCAATCCTTATTCAAATGCTTCTTGTTTCCTAACATCTTGCTTTTGTCTCGCCTTCTATTTCAGTTATCAATGACGGGAATTAATTTGGTCTTTTCAATTTAATAAATGATCCGACAGGTCTAAGGTTCTTCCATAGATTGCTGAGTTGGTTTTTATTCTTTTCGTGTTTTTTTTTCCCCGTCAAATATTGGATATCCATGTTACTTTGTTTTGATATTTTTTTGCGTGTTTCAGTTATTGTACTACGGTCACGCTGGAGCACCACCTTGAAGGCTTTAGATGATCAAATTGACCCCAGCAATACTTGCTTTTTTTTTTTTTGGTGGGTGGGGTGGGGTCTTTTTGGTCTGGTAATTATTCCATCAGTTTCTTTTTCCAACTCGCTAAGTTACTGGGATGTAAACACTCCTACAATATTTGTCAAGCGGTAGGGAGGACAAATACAAAGATACACAAGCAGACACACACGCGCGCACACGCACGCACACACACACACACACACACACACACACACACACACACACACACACACACACACACACACACACAGAGAAAAATGTCTGGGATTGTAGTTAAGTCCTGTCTACGAAGTGTTCCTTTCAAGATAGATTGTTCAATTTTGCGAGCTTCAAATGCTTTACATCTATTGTAGATCATTTGTTTCCAAAGCGATCGATCTTGCGTCATCTGTTCCCAGTCTTCAACTTTCACATTAAGATCCTTAAGGTTGCTTTTGACACCATCCCTAAAACGTTTCTTAGGTTTATGTCTCGGATGTTTGCCACACTGCAACTCCTTGTAAAACAACTGCTTTGGCAACCTGTCATCCTGCATCCTTGCAAGCTGCCCAACCCAACGCATCTCATTGCGTATGAGGATCATTTCAATAAAGGATGTGTCAGCTTACTGAAGAAAAACGGTGTCTGATTTTAAAGACTTCCATTTGATGTCTAGTATCCTCCTTGGGTAAATCTGATGGAATATTTCTAAAGCTTTGATGTGGTACCGATATGTCGTCTGTACAGGAGGACCGTTAAAATGCAAGATTCATAGATACTAAGCTTGGTTTTAAAGGTGATAACTCTATCAGACCACACACGATTTTCAAGCCTTCCAAATGCTTTGCTGGCTTTTTCAGTTCTCAGGTCTATTTCAGAATCAAGGAATCCATCTCTAGAGAGAATGCTGCCAAGGTAGATGAACGAGTCAACCACATCTAATCTTGTACCTTGGACGAAGATGTTAGGTTCCACATAGAGTTGGATTGGTGGCTGAGAGAACATGACCTTTGTTTTCTATAGACTGATGGTAAGTCCAAAAACAATACAAACTTTACATACATACATACATACATACATACATACGTACGTACGTACGTACGTACGTACATACGCACACTCACGCATAGTTTCCATTTTTCAAATTCAGTCACAAGGTTTTAGTTGGCCCGGTGCTAAAGTATATAACACTTGCCCAAAGTGCTGCGCAGTGGGACAGAACCGAAAACGACTTGGTTGTGAAGCGAGCATCTTAGCCACACAGCCATGCTTGCTCCTATAAGTTAACCTGTTGTTGTTGTTGTTGCTATTTTCTAACCCCAGATCAGCTGACTGAGCACTTCTATAATAAAAGGCATTCATGCTTTGACCGTACTGTCTTTTTATTTGTTTCCTTATTTTTTTGTTTGTTTGTGTTTGTTTTTCTTTTTCGTTCAGGTTTTAGCATAGCCAGGACTCCACTAACTAATGTCTCCCTTCCTTTTTACGAAACTAGGGTACTTCATGGAAATTTCGTTACTAATTCTAGCCCGTCGGACAATACTATTGAACATTCTTCAATAGCCCCCACTTGCACATAGCCCCCCCCCCACACACACACACATACACACATAAAAACATGCACACACTGTTTGAATGTTGCTACAAGATAACAAGGTTTTATTTGTCAGATGGTTGGTTCATTAATTTCTAAACACTCTCTTCCTCACTCATTAATCACTGTCATCATCAGTCGTGCAGGTTTTCTTATCGATAATGAAGGGATACTGACTCGCTTCTTTTCCCCAAAAAGCATCGAAATCATTGCTGGTTTCTTTAACGAATGAGAAAAATCAGCGCAATCAACATGGCCGACCTTAACAACAACATGAGCAGCAGCAGCAGCAGCAACGGAAATAATAGCGACAGTTTCAGCAACAAGACATCGCAACATCATTGTGACTCGAAATCAATGAAAGGTCGTTTATTGGGTGGCTAAACTTGCAAGAAATAACAGCTATATTTCGCTCAGCAATAGCAATGACATGGCAGCATTTTCGTTAATCGGAGCCAATGAGGGAGAGCTATTGAGGCGATAAAATTGCAAGAAAAGGCAGCCAAATGTTCCAACAATACAATAGCAGCATTATTCGTATCGGGAGCGAATGAGGAAGCGCTAATTGTGTCAATAAACTGGCAAG
>NC_142940.1:59339689-59347189 GCF_046866305.1 Octopus bimaculoides
TATCTGTCAACTATTCTGCTACCCATTAGAATATACCTGTTGCTAATCTACTGTGTATTTATTCACATCGTACCTGTCATTCATTAAACTTATGTAAAATAGATTCTGTCACATATCGCAAGATGGCTGTTACATTTCTCCTTTTATAGCTGGACTGACACTATACAAGTCGTGTTCTTTCCAGTGGTCAGGATTCAGTATTGGGATATTTTCAAGAAACATATGAAAGAATTCTTCCATGCTTTATATTATAACGTACACACCAAACAGACTGTGTGACAAAGGTGATACCATAACTTGCAGCAATAGGAATTGTTTCTCAGCCTAAGGCCAAAATCGCTTACTGATTTTTGTAGTGTAATCAAATACGTGTAGTTCTGCATTTGCCTCCCTTATGTCATAGATGTGGATGAAGGTTAGAGAAGAAACTAGATCGTCTAGTTAAGAGATGCTTCAATGGATTTGGAGTTGCTTTTAAATTTAGAGTCGCTCTTGAACGATCTTCAGGGGAAAGTTCTACAGAGGAAATAATTTATTTTGCGACTACGTTGAGACACCGTCCTGAAGAGTCTAATCAAGGACATTGTTCTCAGTACTTATATTTAACGGTCTTATTGTAAAAGTTTCATATGCCGAACCGCTAGGTTACCAGAACGTGGACAAACACCGGTTGTCAAGCGATGGTCAAGGGACATCATAAGCACAAAGAGACACAAATACATACATACATATACATACATATACACACATACATATACATACACACATATAGATACATATAGATACATATAAATAAATATGCGTGTGTGAGTATATATAACGGTGGTGAGCTGGCGGAATCGTTAGCACACCAGGAAAAATGCTTCGTGACATTTCGTCCGTCTTCACGTCCTGGGTTCAAGTTCCTCAGAGGTCAACTTTGCTTTTAACGGCGGTGCAACAGCATGACCGCAGCTCTCAGCTGAAACTATTGAAAAAAAACGGGATTCCGCACAGTTTCCGTCTACCAAATTTATTCGCAAGGCATTGGTCGACCCGGGACTATAGTAGAAGACATTTGTTCAAAGTGTCATGCAGTAGGATTGAACCCCAAAGTATGTTACTGCAAAGCGAGCTTCTTAAGCAAACCTGCGCCTATGTCACAGATTTTAAACGAGGTGAGGTGATTGCTTAAGAAATCGGAATTGGACACCACCTAGCATCAAAATGGACAGTTAAAATCTAAGGGCAATGCTTAATGTTATTGAAGACGATGATGAACCAGAAGAGAATATCTTGGAAAAATCTTAATGAGGGCTGTGATCAGTATGGATCGGAATCTGAATTTAAACGGCATGTCTCCTTTATGGTTATTGATTTGATGATCACCGAAGTGTGAAAATGGTTTGATGTTACAAGCACATAGCTTCTTCATTCTGTGACACTATTGAAGCATAAAACGAAGAAGTCAGACATTTCATTCGCAATTGCATTAAGACCAAATACCCAAACGATCTCTCAGGAACCATGAAAGAGGACATGAGGCAGCTAATTGTAATACAAGCATCAGACTTTGGTGAGGCTTTGAAATAACTACAACTTTTAAAACACAAGGAAATGTACAATAAGCTAAACGACATTTTACCAAAGGCGCATACAACGCATTGTGATTATTCTGTACACATAGCCAGGAGCAGCAGTGTTCTGCTGAGAGATATTTCAGCAAAAGAAGGCTCATCAAGAGCTTCTTGAAGAACACGATGACACAGTAAAGTTTGAATGACCCAGCTGTCTTTTTAGTTGAGAGCGTGCTTGCGGGAAGAATTGACATCAGTGGAATTAAGGGAAACAAAAAAGGAAAAAAGTGCTTGCTTTTTTTTAGAGAAGGCACATAAAGCCTGTTTCGTTCGTTATGAGAATTTCTCCATTCTGCTTAACTGAATTCATTAATTTAATTAGTAACAATCTGTTTAAACTTTCAATAAATTATTCAATTAATTGAATAAGATATTTACGTTTTTTCTTTTCTCAAAGTGATATTGTTGATTGTTGAAGGCCTTTTGTCCACTGAAAATATTTCATTAAGAAAATTCGCTCTGTAAGCAATAAATTCGAAATATTAAAACTAGAAATAGTGCTAAAGAAAAGTTTCTGGAGATTTAATCCTTGAAAACCCCACCAGGGGCCCTACTCCTGTTTCCAGCACAAGGCCTACCACTGCTTCCAGCGACCCCAGATAATGTGTATATGCGTGTGCACATGCATGCATGATGGTATGTATGTGCAGTTAATTCCTATGAGCGTATGAGACGATGTGTGTGAGCCTGCGCGCGTGCGTACGTATTTGTGTGTGTGTGTACATATTGTTGTTGGCAATCCGTCGCTTACGACGTCGAGGGTTCCAGTTGATCCGATCAACGGAACAGCCTGCTCGTGAAATTAACGTACAAGTGGCTGAGCACTCCACAGACACGTCTACCCTTAACGTAGTTCTCGGGGATATTCAGCGTGACAGTGTGACAAGGCTGACCCTTTGAATTACAGGCACAACAGAAACAGGAAGTAAGAGTGAGAGAAAGTTGTGGTGGAAGAATACAGCAGGGTTAGCCACCATCCCCTGCCGGAGCCTCGTGGAGCTTTTAGGTGTTTTCGCTCAATAAACACTCACAACGCCCGCTCTGGGAATCGAAACCGCGATCCTATGACCGCGAGTCCGCTACCCTAAGTACTGGGCTATTATTCAGCCATTATTCGGCATGACCTTCTTTTAAAGAGCTTAGATATAACCTCAAGAGTTTTGACTACCATTTGTAGTTAACCAAGTCTCTCGTTCGCTCGTATGTTTATATCATGACATCTACGAGCGTGTGAATGGATTATATTTGCGTACGTAATGATGAGTTTTGTATATGTATGAGTAACAGTGAGGGTTGTATATATAATGTGTGTATGTAAATGAGTGTATATCGGGATAAATATACGCGTGGGAGATATATACACGTGTCAGTATCGGTGTATGCGGTATACATGTGCAAATGTGTATGCGTGTGTGTGACGGTATGACTGTGCGCGTCATCAGAACTATATACATGCAAGAGAGTACGTGCGTTTGTAATGCTTTATATGTATGTCTCTGAATGTGTGTGTGTGTGTGTGTGTGTGTGTGTGCGTGTGTGTGTGTGTGTGCGTGCCTGTGTGGCTGTCGGATAAGAAATTTGCTTCCCACCCATGTAGTTCTGGTTTCAGTCCTACTGCTGGGCACTTGGGAAAGTGTCTTCTACAATATCTCTGGGCCGACAAATGCCTTGTGAGTGGGGTTGATCGACGGAGACCGAGAGAAGACCCTCGTGTGTGTGTGTGTGTGTGTGTGTGTGTGTGTGTGTGTGTGTGTGTGTGTGTGTGTGTGCGTGTGTGTCTGTGTGTGAGTGTGTGTGTGTTGATATATATATATATATATATATATATATATATGTGTGTGTCGATATATATATATATATATAGATAGATAGATATATAGATATGTATATATGTATATATATATATGTATGTATATATATATATATATATATTTATATATATCGATAGATAGATAGATAGATAGATAGATAGATAGATAGATAGATAGATAGATAGATGCATATATATATATATATATATATATATATATACAGTAATCCCACGACTAGGTGAAAATCTGCGAAGTAGAAACAGTACTGTACTGTATACATTTTTTAATTATTATTTTTATAATTTGCATATATTCATTTTATTATAAATGCAAAACAACACCACAGAGGAATCGATGTAAGCTTAAATAATAAATCGCGAAAGGTGAACCGCGATAAGGAGAGGGATTACAGTATATACATACATATATAGGTGTGTGTGTATATACATACATACATATATATATATATATATATATATATATATATATATATAATCACATATAATCTATATGTGACTGTGGATTTTCATGTATGAATTCAATAATTGTGGTTTTTTTCTCTAAATTATATATTCATATATTATATACTGTCAAATTTAATTTAATTTTAATTTTGATAAATTAAATTAAATTGAATTATTCCCTGTAAATTTGGATTTTTGTCCCTAATATTATTATCATAATTATTATATACATATATATATATATATATATATATATATATATGTATATATATATATATATATATATATATTTAATGAAAGGTTGCTTTATGACTTCAGAAATTACATAATATATATATATGTGTGTGTGTGTGTGTGTGTGTGTGTGTGTGTGTGTGTGTGTGTGTGTGTGTGCAGTGAGAGAAAGAGAGCAGAAAAACAAACAGATATAAAGACATAATTATATAGACATATATATGTAAATAAATCATTTATATTCATGAGTTCCAAATAAGCACATATGTACTCCACGTTCCACATCTTAATTCGTTTAACCGAAGTATTTATCCGCTGAGTGTGCTCTATAATTAACTGCTAATTAGTTAGGGCTATGGCAAATATCTATGTAACGGAAATAATAATGAAGGAGGTGAATCGAGAAGATAACAACGTAAAGGAAAAACGTGTGTCCATATATGTACATATTCTTCTATTTTTTTGTTTGTTTCAGTCATTTGACTGCGGCCATGCTGTAGCACGCCCTTTAGTCAATGCAAATCGATCCCAGGACTTTTTCTTTGCAAGCCTAGTACTTATTCTATTGCTCTCTTTTACCGAACTGCTAAGTTACGAGGACGTAATCACACCAGCATCGGTTGTATCCATTTGATAATATTTATTCTTACCAGCGATAATTGTAAGTTGTTGACGTCATTACAGTTTATAAACTTTTGAGGTGTGGATTCGAGTTGAACTTGCGGCCTGAAAGGAAGACATAAAGCGCTCACAATGTTTTCTGTAACCAAGCTTGGATCACGTAACAGATGGCTGGGTCATTGAATTAACGTGCGCTCTTCATTTTTTTTATATTTTTGCATTATCTGTATCAATCCCCGTCAATTTCTGCATGGAAGATTTGTTCGATTTCATCAAGAGAATTCCAAGACAAGGAGAAAACATTGCAAATAAGAAATGACAGCAGTTCCAACTTAGACCGAGACAATATGGTGGGGAGACATATAGATGAGGTAGGCCAAACGGGTGTTGCATATTTATATCATTCACTGTATCTCTTCCTATTCTTTTGCAGATTGCTTAACAAACAAAGGTATTCGTTCCCAGTGAAATGTATCTATTTACATCTAATTGTGACATGAGTCAGCGAGCGAGACGGATGATTGTCTCAATCAAGGACACAATAAACTTATACAATCAACAGTTTCATAAAGTAGTACAACGTCCTTACTAGTCAGGCCAGTTACATACGGTTTTCAAAGAATATACAAGTATATATAAGAAAAATTTAATTGGCTAAAAGATTAAACGTGATCCTGAAACCTAGTCATGACTAAACAACGGTGAAACCTAGTCACATGCGGTCAGATATATCACGCCAGTCGGAACTTCATCAAAGGCTCGCTTGATCTGATCAGAGCTGACCTTGGTATGAGGGGTGGCTGGAAATACAACGATCGTCGCCATTACCTTCGTTGTCGTCATCAGCATCATTTTCATCAACAACATCGGGAGTGACAACATGATTATTCATATGCATACATATATACGTACATGCACGCGCACATATACTGGCACACACATACTCAAGCACCCACACAACACACACACACACACACACACACACACACACACACACACACACACACACACACACGCACACTATGCACGCGTGTATACACACACACACTACACACGCGCACACACACACATATAATATGATATATACACACAAGAGCAAGCGTGGCTGTGTGGAAAGAAGCTTGCTTCCCAACTACATGGTTCTGAGTTCGATCCCACTGCGTGGCCCCTCGGAAAATGATTTCTACTATAGCTTCGGGTCGACCAAAGCCTTTTGAGTGGATTTGGCAGACACACATGGGCACAGTGTGTGTGTGTGTGTGTTTGTGTGTGTGTGTGTGTGTGTGTGTGTGTGTGTGTGTGCGTCTGATCCCCACCACCGCTTATGTATATATATGTATCCAGAGACCCGGCAGAGACCTTACTGTGAGCGTTGTTTGGTTCTGTGAATCGTTATTTCGTTGCATATAGAGACACAACACGCTGAACGCCCCGGGGATATCCTACTTGAAAACGGGTCTCCTGTCACTCAACGTTTTCGCTCTACCGACCATTCTCTCAGCACCTTTCTGTCATACTCTTAGCCTCCAGCACAGAATCCTATGATTCTCTCCTTTCCTTTCTTTCCTTGTCCACGAAGTCCAACCCGTACACCCACCGCACTCCATCAGCACTGGTCTCTTCCACCGTCCACACCATACCCCTCCGTATCCTCGCACTTAAACTAATATTTCACATACATTAATTCCAAGCTTCCGCATACACTCATAAATCCCTATTTACGCACGCACACACACTTACACACACACACACACACACACACACACACACACACACACACACACACACACACACACCTTTATACGAGTGGCGTGCTGAAAAGTTCTTTGTCTTAAGGGTATCGTGAAGGGCCAGGTTGGAGGCCCAACCTTCCGAATTCTCTTACACGGCTTAGTGAAACTGAAGGACCACTGCAATAACTGTGGAAATCTCAAAGTAGAATATCTTTTACCTTTTACCTGTTTCAGCCATAAGACTGCGGCCAAGATGGAGCACCAACTTTGAATTTTTAGTCGAATGAATCGACCCCAGTACTTATTTTTCAAGCCTGGTAATTATTCTATCGGTCTCCTTTGCCGAACCGCTATATTACGGGAACATAAACACAACAACACCGGTTGTAAGTGGTGATGGGGTGACAAACACAGCACACACACACACATATATATATATACGACAGGCTTATTTCAGTTTCCGTATACCAAATCCGATTACTAGGCTTTGGTCAGCCTGAGGCTATTGTAGAAGACAGAGAAGAAGCCACGCAGTGGGACTGAACCCGGAACCATGTGGTTGGGAAGCAAGCCCCTTACCATACAACTACTCCTGCGCCTATATACTGAATAAAATCGTAACTGAACCTCCTGAAACTTTTCAGCACACCCCCTCGTACACGCATGTATGCACATACACACACTTCTTTATTCAGTTCATATTTTATCAATCTCACACACACACTCACACACAGGGGCATGCTGACACACACACACAGGCACACTGACACATACATGCACGCACATTCTTAACACTTGTTCTCATTCACACCTTAGAATCACTTCATTCTCACTCTCCGATTCTGCTCATCAATTTAGCAACGGTCAAGCCACTTGCTTGGCCGTTACCTACTTGACAGTCTCTTAACACTTACTCACGCAAACATACCGACACACTGCAGTCCGATACCTTCCTTTGATCTATCCTTCTCTATAAATGAAAACTTTTGTTTCCTACTTCCGTCTGCCATTTTCCAGCACT
>NC_142940.1:59359689-59369689 GCF_046866305.1 Octopus bimaculoides
GACCATTCGGTCAAACATTAATGTTTACTTTCCCTCAATGTAATCTTTTTTAAAGATATGACATGTATTAAATACACGATTGTTAGATAAATTGTTAGGTGACCAGGATGATAGAACATGCGAAGCAGATGAATCAGGATGTTAATAACAGAATGGGGTTAAATCCGTGATTAAAATCTTAATTGAGGGCTGAATTATGGGAGGAGCTGGCAGAATCATCGCTATGACGTTTTGCTGTATTCCTTCCAGATCACAACGTTCTAATTATTATTATTATTATTATTATTATTATTATTATTATTATTATTATTATTATTATTATTATTATTATTATTATTATTATTAATGCTGGACGGCATTTTGTCTGTCTTTACATTTTGAGTTCAAACTCTGCCGAGGTCGATTTTTGCCCCTTATCTTTTCGGTGGTCAATACACTGGTACGTTTACTGTCAGCACTTTGTTGGAAAACAATTGGAAGGACGTCATTATAACAAAAGCTGTCATCCTTATGAAACCAAATTTGAAGATTATTATTAATTATCTTTTATCACTTTGGTGTCATAAATTTGTTGAAATGTCTGAACACCTGCAGGTTGAATACAAAAATGCGATGGCTATCAAAAATTAAGTGTTTCTGTCACTTTCCAGCAATTTCAGGGTGTGTATGTGTTTTTTTTTTTCTTTTGTAACTTTTAGCTTTTCTGGAAAAACAGTTTCGTAAAAAGTTAGTCGTTGCCAGATGTGGTACATTTTATGTATTATGTGAAATATATCACATTTCAGTTTACTTTGCATAACAAGCTCAGATGCACAGAGAAAATTGGAACGAAATACCGCGAGGTATTGTATATAAAGCTTTTCCTAATCTACCAATCTACCAGAAATATTATTATTATTATAAAAAGGCAGCGAGCTGGCAGAAACGTTAGCATACCGGGCGAAATGCTTAGCGGTATTTCGTCTGCCGTTACGTTCTGAGTTCAAATTCCACCGAGGTCGACTTTTCCTTTCATCCTTTCGGGGTCGATAAATTAAGTACCAGTTACGCACTGGTATCGTGTAATCGACTTAATCCCATTGTTTCTCCCCTCTGTGTGGAGCCCCTTGTGCTCAGTAAAGAAATAAGAAACATTATTATTATTATTATTATTATCGTGGAGGCGCAATGGCCCAGTGGTTAGGGCAGTGGACTCGTGGTCATAGGATCGCAGTTTCGATTCCCAGACCGGGCGTTGTGAGCGTTTATTGAGCGAAAACACCCAAAGCTCCACGAGGCTCCGGCCGGGGATGGTGACGAAACCTGCTGTACTCTTACACCACAACTTTCTCTCTCTTACTTCCTGTTTCTGTTGTGCCTGTAATTCAAAAGGTCAGCCTTGTCACACACTATGTCACGCTGAATGTCCCCGAGAACTACGTTTAATGGTACACGTGTCTGTGGAGTACTCAGCCACTTGCACCTTAATTTCACTAGCAGGCTGTTCCGTTGATCTGATCAACTGGAACCCTCGACGTCGTAAGCGACGGAGTGCCAACAATCATCACCATCATCATCATCATCATCTTTAGTAGTAGTAGTAGTAGTAGTAGTAGTAGTACTTGACATTGCAGAACGTGTATTAGTTTAGCTCCTAATAAACTTGTCATGAGAGATAGCAAACTAAATATGTTCACTCTTCTTTAGAATTATATGCACTATTCAGATAGTTGCCCAATTGTATAAATTTCTAGGTTTTCTCTGTCTCAATTTTAATCTGTTTTTAGTTTCAACCGTGCTTCTTTTTGAATTCTAAAGCTAGTTTCTTGCCTAAACGCATCAGTTGTTTATTGCCTTCATTAACCCTTCGACTGCGTAATTAAATTTCATGGTTATCCCTGTAATGATGGTAATTATCAATCCAGCATTGAAATCGGGTCTGGATAATGATTTGCTATATGCTAACAGTTCAAAGTGGAGACGCAATGGCCCAGTGGTTAGAGCAGCGGACTCGCGGTCGGACGATCGTGGTTTCGATTCCCAGACCGGGCGTTGTGTGTGTTTATTGAGCGAAAACACCTAAAAGCTCTACGAGGCTCCAGCAGGGGGTGGTGGCGACCCCTGTTGTACTCTTTCGCCCCAACTTTCTCTCACTCTTTCTTCCTGTTTCTTGAGTTACGCTGCGATGGACTGGCATCCCGTCCAGCTGGGGGGAACACATACGCCATAGAAACCGGGAAACCCGGCCCATGAACCTGGCTAGGCTCTGAAATGGCGACAAAAAAAAAAACAGTTCAAAATGAAAATTTTAAAAGAACTCAAAAAATTTGGGAACTTACAAGTTTTTCATTTAAACTAAATTTAATGTAATACCATACTGATAGGGTACCAATAAATGTTTGATTATTATGGTTCTCTTCAGTTTGGGGCTGCAGGCCCGGTTAGCCCTCTGCAGGAGATATCTCAAAAGTCTGGAAGGAGTACGGCTTTTAAGCTAGTGGTGGAATATATGGAAAAAAAGAATAAAGAAAAGTTAGAAAAATTGTCTTTTGTAAAATGTGTCACTGAGGGTGTCTCCGTTTCTTAGAGAATAAGGAGAAGATTTTTCTTAAAGCTATGGCTTAAAACCACTTTCCGCAGTCAACGGAGATAAACTTTTGGACGTATATATCCGTTTCCACGTTCAAAGGTTTATGAGATGGAATGAGAATAAGCGTTAAAATCAAATTCGATTTAGAAGAAAGTAGAAAAAGAATGAACCGAGATGAACTGAGTTGAGTGACTAACTTTACGACGATCGTTGCTGCTTTCCATTACTCTTCAAATGTTGCCAAATATTACCATAAAAATAGTTAAATGCTATTAATTTATAGAATTTATGTTAGTAAATCCATTGGGGTTAGTTTGTTGCAACAAATAAGAGCCGATTTATAGTCAATTAGGAGTTGTTTGATCGCTCGAATACAGATGAAAATTTTCTGAAGAGCTCATAACATTTAATGAAACGTCTGTGTATATCTAAGGTGTTGAAACGAAAAGATAGTCATCGTAGTTGGTTGGTTCATATCCAAAACGGTCAAGAGAGTTGTTCAAATGATGAAAGACATAACTTCCCGGAAGAATACCTTACGTGAATATAAACATAATTTTTGGGGGTTTTTGTATTTGGTTTGAAAGATTTTCTCATGTGAACTTGTGTGTTGAAACATATTTAGTTGTACTTCGAGAGGGCCATTATGCCAATTACAAACACACACTGATTTTATTTCACTTCTTTTTCCTTAGTAGTTAATTCAAGGCGGCGATCTAACAGAGACGCTAGCATACTGGACAAAAAGTTTAGGGTATTACGTTCTAAGTTCAAATTCCGTCAAGGTTTACTTTGCTGGTCACCCGTTCAAGGTCAATAAAATTCGTAACAGTTGAGCACCAAAGCCAATAAAATTGACAAGCATCCTTCCTCAATCTTCAGGCTTTGTGCCTGTAATAGAAAGAATTATTCGTTTCTACTCTCGGCACAAGGCTCGCAATTTTGGAAGGAGGGGGCCAGACGATTTGATCGACCCCAGTACGCAACTGGTACTTAATTTATCAACCCCGAAAGGATGAAAAGCAAAGTCGACCTCGGCGGAATAGAAAGAATTATTATTAGTCAATTCGTTAGCATTTGATTCATAGTCAGTTGCCTGTCATCTACCACTATGTGGCGAACACCATCAAGGTTTTTCCTCGGTGGTGGCCGTTGCAGAACGTCCAGACCTTAGGTCGTCTATAAGACTCTGCTTTTCCTTCCTAAATTCAGCTGCCCGCTTTATGCGTTGTTCATAAAGCTAGAACTGGAGTCATCACTCAATGTAGCAACCATGTCAGCATGCATGTTCTTGGAAGCTAAACCATTTTTTTTTTCTGTGAGTAGGTCATAACAACTATGGTGCCAAATTGTGTCTATTTTGAAGGAAATCGTTACTAATTACTGTTGCAGTATTCTTTGAATAGCCAGATGTCAATTTGAAAGAAACAATGCAGTTATTAATAAGATTTTCACAGCTCTAGCATCACTCCTTCATAGTCAGACTATGAACTTTTCAGCCCAACCTCGTAACTAATTAATGAAAATCGATTGTTTGATTAATCGTTCAATCGATCAATCAATTCGCAACCTTATTAATGACATGCTTTCTTTAATCGAGGTCTGCTTTAGGTCAAATATGAGGATCTTACTTTCAAAACCGGCATAAGTGCATATTTGGTCGATTTCATGATAACCATTGAAACACAATCTGCAATTTCTGTCAGTCAAGCTGGGATTGATGCCATATATAAGACAGGAGGTGAATCTTAGACTTCCAATCAAAATCAGATATATTCAATTTATTGTTTTAAACAATTACTCATAAGACATTTCGATGCGTATATCTGGTTTTGAAAGTTAACTCTTCATATATTCTATATACGAGGGTTGTAGTCTGTTTTGAGGCTCAAGACTTTTCATACACCCCTCGTATATTTTGTCTACAAGCTATATTCGAGATTCATTCATTTAGTTTAATTCATTTACATAAACATAGATCATGGCCCAGACTATCTTGATATATTGCAGAGCAACTGCGGTACGCCGGAATAGCCAGTGACTTTGGTTCTAACAATGTGTATAAATGCTTCCTTTAGCCCAGTGATTCTCAACCAGGGTTCATTAGACCCTTGGGAGTCCAAATAAGATTTCGTTGTTAAAATTTGTGTGCACTAAATTGCTTTATACATATATCTCAACATTTTTTTAATACAATTCCTAATAATATTTAATTCTAAAAATATTGAAAGATTTTTTTAAAAACATGAAAGCGTGATGAGGGTCTATCTGTAATGGTAAAGGTAAAGTTACCTGTTCGAGTGATGCCGACTCATAAGGGCCGGTTTCGCGGTTATCATAGCGCATTTGTTCCTCACTTGGACGGGACACCAATCCATCGTAGGATTTCTCGTTTTTTGCCAGCTGAGTGGACTGGAGCAACGTGAAATGAAGTGTTTTGCTCAAGAACACAGCCCATGGCCTGGTCCAGGAATCGAAACCACATTCTTACGATGAGTTCAATACCTAACCACTAACCACCCTAGCCACTAAGCCACGCGTTTCTACGAGGGTCTGCCTGGGTAAAACATGAATCAAGGGACCCCATAGAGGAGAAAATGGTTGACAAATTATTACGATGGTAGTGTGTGCCTTGTTACTATGCACATCGTGCATGAGTAAATGTGTGTGTGAGTGTCTGTGTGTGTGTGTGCTTATGTATATGAGGGTAGGCGTGTTTAAGAACACATGGAAAAGAATGGAGAAGGAGAAGGGAGGAAATGGGTAAGCGAAATAGGAAGGGTTATATATTTAGATCGAGAACAATGTCTGCGTAATTTCGGTAAATTTGATAGAATTGACACAAATAAGCAATCAACGAACACGTGATAAACTGTCACTCCTTGACAAACACACACACACACACACACACATATATGTATAGGTATGTATACGTATATGTATATATATGTATGTGTGTAAGTGTGAATGTGTGTAGATACATAGATACATATATATACACACAAATATATACAAATATACACACACAGATATATTTATATATAGACATACACATATATAAATATATATATGAAAATATATATATATATATATATATATATATATATATATATATATATATATATATATATATATATATGTATGTATGTATGTATTTATATTTCTTTTACCTGTTTCAGTCATTTGATTGCCGTCATTCTGGAGCACCGCCTTTAGTCGAACAGTTTGATCCCGGGGCTTATTTTTTTCTTATATTTAATTGTTTATGTTATAATTTTATTTACTCCATGTAACCAGACTTTGTGGACACCCTGTATATATATATATATATATATATATATATATATACGGCGGGCTTCTTACAGTTTCCGTCGACCAAATCCACTCAAAAAGCCTTGGGCGGTCCGAGGCTGCAGTTGAAGACATTTGCCCAATGTGCCATGCAGTGGAACTGAACCCGGAACCATGTGGTTGGCTGGTAAGCAAGTTTCTTACCACACAGCCACTCCTGCACCTATATGTATGTATTTATATCCCCCACACAAATATCTATTTTGTTTTTGATGCAACAATTAACTTTAGGAATTCAGGACACGGACACACACACACACACACACGCGTGCGCACTGATGATTCACGTCATTGCAATACGTTTATTGTGACACAACCTTTCAGCAGCCCAGGATCGAAACAGCAAACTTGATATTATGGAGCAAATAGACATCCCATTTAACACCTCAAAAAAATCTATCCCCACCCCCATCACTTCCGTCTCTCTCTCTCTCTTTCTCTCTCTTTCTCTCTCTCTTTCTCTCTCTCTCTCTCTCTCTCTCTCTCTCTCTCTCTCTCTCTGCCTCTCAAAATAATTAACCATGTCTAACAACAATACTTCGCTGTCATCTCAACATGAGAATCGCGTGCGTTTCATCAGTTAATTTTCGATTTGAAATTCTTGTTTGCAAATGTATAAACGATTAATATATATGTGTGAGCGTGAGTATATTTATATATATATATGTGTGTGTGTGTATGTGCATGTATGTGTGTGTGTATATGTGCGTAGGTATGTATATATACACACACTTATTATATACATATCTATACATACATATATATACATATATATATATATATATACATACATATATATACATATATATATATACATACATATATATACATATATATATATACATACATATATATATATATATATATATATATATATATATATATATATATATATATATATATATATATATATATATATTCATACATATATATGTATGCATACACATATATGTGATATATGTATCTATGTTCATACAGGTGTTTTTATATAAGCGTATAATTTTATACATACAGACAAGCATACACACACACACACACACACACACACACACACACACACACACACACACACACACACACATATATATATATATATATGCGCACGCGCTCCCTCACACTCAAAATACCCCACACACGCACATGCACACAGACATATAGCCATATTTAGAATGTAGAGAGAAAAGAAGTGAAAGAGATACATACATACACACACACATTCATACATATATACATACATACGCACATACATACATACGCACATACATACATGCATACATGCATACATACATACACACATACATACATACATACATACATACATACATACATACATACATTACAATATCTCCGTCTGTGTTTTGTGTCCGTCTGAAGCTAAAATGTAAACATGGTTTTATGTAATTGTAGCACTTATTTCAAAAACAGCCAGCAAGGAAAGGCAGACAAATAATACTTGTAGACATTCACTAATCTATGTAATTTGATGGATATTTGATTAATTTTCTATTATATTGAGATTTTATGTGTAATTCAGCTTCAAACTGTCAGGAGAGGACCAATAAACACTGGAATATTAAGTTGTTTATTAGTTGAATACTACCCACTCTCGTCGGCAAATAAATTTAACAAACTTTTAGCCGCAGTCCTAAGAAACTGACGAAAGTCTGCGTAGGCAGGAATTAATTGAAATGAAAATTCGTAAAATGTCGATGAAAATCAATTGTTTGCAGAATTGAGGAATCTATTGCTTAGAGAGTTCTTGCTTTCAAAGACAGCTTGGCCAAAGAAAATTCCCTCCATTTTCTGCTTTTCGCTGAGTGAGCAATGGAGAAAGAAATTCTTTTCACTTCTCAGTTAAACCAAACACTTCGATATTCATTCAAACTTGGGCAAGTGTCTTCTACTATAGCCTCGGGCCGACCAAATCCATGTGAGCAGATTTGGTAGACGGAAACTGGAAGAAGCCTCTCGTATATATGTATGTGTGTGCGTCTGTGTGTGTGTGTGTGTGTGTGTGCATTTGTGTCTGTGTGACAACCGATGTCGGTGTGTTTACATCTCCGTAAACTTAGCTATTCGGCAAAAGAGACTGATAGAATAAGTACTAGGCTTACAAAGAATGGGTCCTGGGGGTCAATTTGTTCGGCGAAAGGCGGTGCTCCAGCATGGCCGCAGTTAAAATCACTGAAACAAAAAAGTACAGAACTGTTTCTACTTCGCGGATTTTCACTTATCGCGGAACGTAACACCTGCGATAGTCGAGGGATCACTGTATTGTAATCTGTGTCCCTATCTCTTACTGTTTCATTTATTGTTCTTTTACTTGTTTAGGTCATTGAACTGCGGTATTACAGGAGCATCGCTTTGATCGATTTCATCAATCAAATCAATTGCTGCGTTCATTTTAAGATCGTTAATTATTCTGTCGAGATTCTTTTTGCCAAACCAGAAAGTTGCTCGTGTAGAAACAAAACAACACCAGCGAGAAAGAAAAACACAAATGTGCACACATGCGCACACACGTACCAATACATATACGCACATTGGCACTCCGTCGCTTACGACGTCGAGGGTTCCAGTTGATCCGATCAACGGAACAGCCTGCTCGTGAAATTAACGTGCAAGTGGCTGAGCACTCCACAGACACGTTTACCCCTAATGTGTTGGACGCTTGATATTGAAACCCTTATCTCATCAACTCGCTTGCCGCACTGAGTTTCTCAAAACCCTTTCGCGCTTTGTAGGGGTCATCGATGACCACGGCCTTCCATAGTATTTCTTGTGAACATCCTCATTAGTTTTATCTGCTCCAGCCTTTTTTCTAACTCGAGTGGATTTGTTTGAAACTCCCCCACAAAACAGTCTTAGCACTTCGACGGCGTTTCCAAACTTCCATTAACATTTCAGCCTAAATTTCCTTTGTTCAAAAAGCTCAGCCTGGCTCCCTTAATTATTTCTAACGGGTTAACTCTAAAAGGAAATGAATATTAAGTGAATTATCAGCTGTTAAAGTATGCATGTATTTTTGGGACACTCTGTGAATGTGCGGGCGTGTGTGTGCGCGATGCGTATGTGTATATGTATATATCTATATACACACAAAGATAAATTCATTGTAGATAACTAATCATCAGTTACTGAACATAACATTCTCTATGCGCTAAAAACGGTCAACAGCTTGCGACTAATTAATAAAGTCTGCGTAATGTTAAACCGCGCCCTGTTTCCTAAAGGGGAACAGAAATGTCAAGAAATAAATGTGGAAAAGTAAATACAAGGTGGGGAAGGGGTATTTATTGTGTGTGACACATTACAGCATGCGGTATCATGTAAAATAGTTTTTCTGGAGTAAATATAGAATTGTAGTTAATTTCGTTACGAAGGAAAGCAGAAGGGGAAGTAATCTGTATTGTCTGTAAGTACGAAGCTTCATTGTATAAGAAGGAAAAAAAATCCGTCGAAATAGTACAACCGGCAAATGTTTACCGTAAATCCTCGAGTATAATCCGCACTTTTTTCCCAAAATTTAAAGGTCAAAATTTCTAGTGCGTACTATATACGAGGTTAAAAATGAAAAATATTTTCTAAGCAAAATTTTCTAAGTGATAAATATGTAAAGGCAATTTACTTAATATTTATTTTTCACTGACGTTATTGCTGTTATTTCTTTATTTTCTGCAAACAAAGTGCACAAAAAAGCTACACGTTTGCATTATGTTATATATACAATAATAATAAAGGACGTTACCATATATATATTCACAAACCAAAGACGTCATATAGACCTCCTTGACTCAATTTAGAGAAGGGGTGCGTATTAAAGCTTCGCAGTATTTCATCTGTCTTTACATTCTGAGTTCAAATTCCGCTGAGGTCGACTTTGCCTTTCATCCTTTCGGGGTCGATAAATTAAGTACCAGTTGCGTACTGGGGTCAATGTAATCGACTAGTCCCTTCTCCAAAAATTTCGGGCCTTGTGCCTAGAGTAGAAAAGAATTCATCTGCTTGAACCTACAAACTGTAAGTTCGAACTCTGCGGACGTATAGTTTAAATACACTGCATTCCGATTTCATCCTCCA
>NC_142940.1:59374689-59377189 GCF_046866305.1 Octopus bimaculoides
TTAACTGTCAATTCATCAGTTGTCAATCCATAGTAACAGGGGTTCTCATATATTTTGAATTCATGTCCATTTTATAAATATCCTGTAAACCCGTTCGCATTTTTATTTGACAATTCAGTGGTTGTTCTGGATTTTCTGGTTCATTCCATAATCATATCCAGTTTCACAAAAAAATTGTAAAAGCGGATTGTAGTTTGGTGAGAACTTGAAAGATTTGTGGCGCTCCACTTGATATGTTACGGACGATGGGACAAATGTTAATGTTATACACAATCAAATGCTACACATCTTTTGTTGATTGTTGTGTACGAAAGAAATAAATTCTTGATTTTTGTTCCCGCAGTTTCCTGATTGCTCGCGTCCTTGATAATTCGCAAAATGGTTATGGTTAGGTATAATCAGTGGATGGACTTTTCGTTAATATACTTAACTCTTTGGATTAATGTCTTGCTGGGACCTTTTCATCTCTCGTCTTGCCAGTGCCTCGATAAAATAGAGGGTCAGTTAAATACTAGGTGTCAAGTAATCGAATGTAACCCATCCTTCAAAAAGGAGCTTCAGTCTGGAACTTTTAAACTACTTCACAGTTTTTGTCTCTGCATTGCTAAACATACTACCCTGTTGTTTTGTACATCAGGTAACAGAGGGCTCAGAGTTGGGGGGGAGAGAAATCGGAACCTATGACATGGCTTTCGTGTTTTTATTTTTTGTTGTTTTTTTGTTTTTTTTGTTGTTTTTTTTTTTTTTTTCATTTTTCCATGGTGTATTGAGGAGATTTTGCGATTTGCGAAGTGAAGTGAATTCAGTCGGGGATAGGAAACCAAGTCACAGTCTTTGATTTCGTAAACTGCTTAACTTGTTGCTCTTCAACAATCGCCAACTATTTTTATAAAATTACCATCTCAAGCTAACAATTATGGCAATCGATTTAGATAAGGAAAAAAAAAGCAAAAGAAAAAAAAGAAGAAAAAAAATAAAAATAAAAAGACTGAATGTAAATATCCAGTATCATGGCGTCCATTTTATAGCGAAATTACAAGAGAACATGCAATTGTCCTCGGCTCATCAAAGCTTTCTAGATCTCTCCGGGTTCATTATTCTGCAGAATTCAGAAACGCCTCCAGTCCACCATTAATGAAGGCCGCGCGCTCGGTCGCACGCGATTGCGTATAAGGGCCACACATTTTCGGCTTCTATTTCTTCACTACACACTGTTCCACCATTATCACACACACACACTCTCTCTCTCTCTCTCTCTCTCTCTCTCTCTCTCTCTCTCTCTCTCTCTCTCTCTCTCTCTCTCTCTCTTTCTTTCTTTCTTTCTTTCACTCTCTCTTACTCGTTATTTCACTCTCGTTCATTCTCTCTTTCTCACCTTCCCGTTCTTTCAATTTATATCTGTCTTTTTTTTTTCTAATCTATCTACCTATTGATTGATCGATCGATCTATACGTCTAACTATCTATCTATATTTATACGCTTTATCACTCTAATGCTTTAGTACAATCAATAAAGATTGTTTTGCATATTGAGAAGTAAAAAAAAAGATACTGTGTGACTATCGTAAAATTATTGGTTGTTAATCTCTCTTTCTCTACTCTCTCACATTCTTCCTCTCTCGCTTTTGCACATACACACACACACACGCACACACAAGTATATACGTATGCATATGTGTATATATATATATATGTGTGTGTGTGTATGCGTGCATAAATATATATATATATATATATATATATATATATATATATATATATATATATATATATATGTATGTGTGTGTGTGTGTGTGTGTGTGTGTGTGTGTGTGTAGTATACGCACTCGCGATACTGATATAAATGCATTTGTCTATACAGATAGACAGATACATTGCCATCAAGACTCAATCCATTGTCACTTCACATTTATCAAACCGTGTTCGCTTTATGGAATGTTTGAGGTTCGCTTCTTGCTTGAAGCAGTGTTTGTCACATATTTCCTTTTAAATTATTATCTCCTTCGCCTTATTTCTATTCTTTTTCCTCGGGATATGCAAAAGGGTGATAGATTTGGCAAACATTCTTCGCTGTCAAATATAATGCTCGTTTCTGTTTTTTTATTTTCTTAAATTTAATGATATATTTTTTTTTATGATTCAGTCAACGGTAAGAGATTGCTTCCAATGGCTTCGCAGGGCTAGAGAATTAGGGAGGTGATATTCATCTCGAACTCCCTGCAAGTCGACGCCTGCCGCAAATATATATATATGTATAAAATTATAATTTAGGTTATCTAAGAGATACCACCATGCTGGAAATAGCAGTCAAAACTTGACTCTAAAACCACAATAAATGTTCATATAGCACCAGGTGCTATATTGTGGTTTTAGAGTCAAGTTAAATTAAGTACCAGTTGCATACTGAGGTCGATCTAATCGAATGCCCCCACCACCAGTGGATTTCGGGCCTTGTGCCTAGAGTGGAAAATATTATTATTATTATTATTATTATTATTATT
>NC_142940.1:59382189-59384689 GCF_046866305.1 Octopus bimaculoides
CATAGGCAGAACCGCCCACTGACGCCCATCAACGCCCAGCTGTAATAACAATCATAACAATATGACGATGATGGTCACAGTGTTATTGGTGACGGTGGTGATGATTATGATGATGATGATGATGATGATGGCGATATAGTGATGGTGATGGTGATGGTGATGGTGATGGTGATGTTTAACATTGGCACAAGGTCATGCACTTTATAAAGGAAGTGGTGGCGGGTGGGGGGACAATTAGACAATGAATCGATCTCAATAGTTAGCTCCCGAGGCAGAAAAGCAAAAGCGATTTGACCCCACCGATTCGATTGAACTGAGAGCGTAAAGAGATGTAACTAAAGCCTGTAGGCCGTTTTAATATTGCTTGCTACACTTCTGTCTCCTTTTTCGATAATAATAATAATAATAATAATAATAATAATAATAATAATAATAATAATAATAATAATAATAATAATAATAGTAATAAAAAGGCCAAGCAAAATAAATGAGGATAACAGTGTAAACGGGACTGGAACTTATGATGAAGTTGCTGCACCCGGCAGGTGCCCCATTGCACGGCAGGGTGGGCCCGGTCGTAATCCAACAACTATTAGCCAGTCCTTGTACTGGTCAAAATATGCAAAGTGCTCGCAAACGCAAGTGGTCTGTTGATATGAACCAAAAGGCGATCCAGTGCCATGAACAAGCCTTGCTTGACAAGAACAATGGCAAATGTAAAGCTGTTGGGAAAAGATCATTAGAACTTTGGAACCAGCTGGGTTTGTTCCAAATTACTGATTATGGACTCATGAATCAGATGAGAATAATTCGGAATATAGTCTTTCCTAATGAGGCCCAGATACAGACAATCAGGAAAAGTCACTGTAGTGGTGATAATCTTGAGGAGAATAACGTAGGTGAAGATCAGCGAATGCGTAGCCAAGGTGAAGTTGTAGTGGAGGAGAGGTCGGCTTATATAATGTAGAAAACCCTGAACTACGAGAGGATATAATTGAGGAACAGAGAAACCTTGGGATAAGACTCGAGGATATAATAATTACAAGAACAGAGACGAAGTCGGTGAGTTTAAGAAGCTTCAACCGTAACAATGTGAAACGCGCGACCCGAAAAGTTTTGGAAATGAAAAGTAATGAATGTAAATATCGTTTTAAAAGTTTGTCACGACGTGGCTGTGTGGTAGGAAGCTTGCTTCCCAACCACATGCTTCTGGATTCAGCCTCACTGCGTGGTACCTTGGGCAAATGTCTTCTACTTATCCTCGGGCCGACCAAAGCCTTATGAGTGGATTTGGTAGACGGAAACCGAAAGACGCCCATCGTATATATATATATGTATATATCTATGTATGTGTCTGCGTTTGTGCCTCCCCCCTCCAGTAACCACTTGACAACCGGTGTTAGTGTGTTTACTTCCCCGTACTTTAGCGGTTCGGCAAAAGAGACCAACAGAACAACTACTAAGCTTAAAAAATAAGTCCTGGGGTCGATCTGCTCAACTAAAACCCTTCAAAGTGATGCCCCAGCATGGCCACAGTCAAATGACTGAAGCAAGTAAAAGAATAGAAGAACAAAACAAACCATTTTCTCTTTTCTGTTTCCTTAACACGGCCCTCGAGGGCCGGCTTTCCTTAGGAAATAACGCTTCTTAAAAATACCCCAAAGAAATGTCTCTATTACAACCACCTCTGCTCATCTGACCTAGCGACACCCGACCTCCACTCACGCATGTCAAATACACCAAACTCTCTTCCTTGCTTCACCTCTATGTCATCTTACTCTTCGTGCTAGAAACAGTAGCCAAATCAACTTTAACTCAACCTACCTTATATCTGTTATCTTTGAAGACCGAGTTGAAGCTGTTTTGTATTAGTATTCCTTGTATTAGTTTTCCTTCATTTTATTTTTCCCTAGATGTATTTCTGTAGTCGTACAGTAGATATTTCACAATGATAATATTCTCGTTGCAGAAGGCTTTTAACTTTCTTATATTTGCGTTAAATGTCTTACGTGTGGGATTTTTGTTGCATACTTTATTAATTTATTATCTAATTATCCTTTCCTAACATTTTCCATCACTTTTATGTATGCGCTGTACTCTGTCTAGATCATTAATTGTTAAACATTCATAACTTTTCTGTTTGATCTAATTCTCTTATCTCAGTTTCTGTATCTAACATGATACTGGAAGTTTTTATTAATTTTTTCATTACACCCTCTCTTTTCAAAGTTGACACATACACACACACACTCTCTCTCTCTCTCTCTCTCTCTCTCTCTCTCTCTCTCTCTCTCTCTCTCTCTATCTATCTATCTTTGTCTCTCTCTTTCACTTACTCCCTCTCTCTCTCTCCCTATCTATCTATCTATCTATCTATCTATCTATCTATCTATTTATCTATCTGACTATCTACCTATCTTTCTTCAAGGTCTATCTATCTATCTATCTATCTATCTATCTATCTATCTATCTATCCATCTACCTACTTATCTCTCTTCAA
>NC_142940.1:59389689-59402189 GCF_046866305.1 Octopus bimaculoides
CGCGAATACAAAAGACGCCATTGCAATGTGGCGAGAATGATCCATTGAAGGTTCTGTGGAAATCACAGCCTACAAAGTGCAAAGACGTGATATAAGAAAACTTCAGGAGTCACCGAAAATGAGAATTGCAAAATCATGTGGGATACAATGATCCAATGCGACCACCCGACCAGACATCGGAACTGGACATTGTTGTGGTGAATAAAAAAGAAAGCATATGTATGGTAATCGACATAGCTTGCCCCGGTGATAACAGGATCAATGTGAAAGAAGAAATAGTAAACAACTATGACTATTTAAAGTTGGAAATACGAAGTTGTGGTCAATGAAGAGAGAAGACGTGATACCAATAGTAATTGGCACACTTGGAAGTATCAGCATTCAACTACCAACATGGCTGAAAAAGATCACTGCAAGTGTGAAGGTAGACCACCTACAAAAATCAACATTGCTTAGAACTGCAAAAATTCTTCGCAGAGTTCTTGAAGCATGACCAGTGAACAAGTGTCAATTTAGTCTGCCGGCTGTGGACAGCTGACCCCCTTTTCATCATACCCAGCAAAATAAGCTGTGAGTTTTCATATAATAATAATAAAAATAAAGGTTTCTAATTTTGGCACAAGGCCTGTCAGTTCGGGGCAGGGGGATAGTCAAACTCGTACTTATTTCATCGACCTCAAAACGATGAAAGGCAAAGTCGACCTCGGCGGAATTTGAACCGAGAAGGTAAAGAGGACGAAGTGCCGCTACGCATTTTTCCCGGCGTGCTAACGTGTCTGCCACCTTGCCACCTTAATAATAATAATAATTATTATTATTATTGTTCAGTAGTTTTATTTTTATAACGTGCTTTCACTTCACTACCGAGCGCAGCTCTGTGCGCCTTGGGTATGTGCTGTGGTTTGCTGTGGTGCTCTTATGTTTACTGTATTGAAAGTGTTTTGCGTAGAATGTGTGCAGTACCCAGTAGTGCAATTTTCTGTATGTTATATATATTTGTAAATCCTTGTGTTTTTGTTATGTATTTGTCTGAATATTTTTTTATTATACCTAAGGCACCTATTATGATAGAAATTGTTTCTGTTTTTAGACTCCACATTCGAGTTATCTCTATTTCCAGGTCTTTGTATTTTGAAAGTTTTTTCCATTTCTTTTAGAGAAACGTTGTCATCTGCTGGTATTGATACATCAATTAGCAAGCATTTATTTTTCTTCATGATCTTTGACAACTATATCTGGTCTATTTGCCTTAATTTCTCTATCTGTGTGTATTGGCATATCCCAGAGTATGGTTGCTTTCTCGTTTTCTGTGACCTTTTCTGGCGTGTGTTTATACCATCTTTTTTCTGTTGTTATTCCATAGTGTTGGCATAGCTTCCAGTGTATATAGGTCCCAGCTCTGTCGTGTCTGTGAATATATTCCTTCTTAGCCAGGACTGGGCAGCCAGAGATAATATGATTTATTGTTTCTTGTCTATCTCCACATATTCTACAGTTACTTGTTATATTTCTTTTCATTATGTGTTTTTGGTAATTTCTGGTGGAGAGGCTCTGGTCTTGTGCAGCAATTAAAAATCCTTCAGTCTCTGCTTTGAGTCCTGAGCTTCTCAGCCATTGCTGGGATTTTTCTTTGTCTATTTCTTTCGCATTTAGTTTAGCCCAGTATTTACCATGTAGGGGCTTTTCTTGCCATCGTTTTATCATGGTCCGTTGCTGTTCTAGTTTTAGTTTGGATTTCATTTGTTTTATAGCTTTTGTTGTTTCTTCTTCTTCTTCTTCTTCTTCTTCTTCTTCTTCTTCTTCTTCTTCTTCTTCTTCTTCTTCTTCTTCTTCTTCTTCTTCTTCTTCGTATTTGTTAGGTAGATTGATTTCTTGTTTGTATTTGTCAGCTTCCTTAAATACTGAAAACAGTTTTTTGTTTTGCTCGTGTTTTGTGGCTATTTGTATTAGTTTCCCTTGCTTCTGGAGTAGGTATTTTTGCAGTCCTATGGTGGTTATTTTATAATAGTTTTCTAGCTGTATAAGACCCCTGCCACCTTCTGTGCGTTGTATATATAGCTTTTCTATGTCAGATTTTGGGTGGTGCATCCTATATCCTGTCATTATTTTTCTTGTTTTCCTGTCTATTTTACATAGTTCGTTTAGTGTCCAGTTAAGGATGTTGTAGCTGTAGCTTATAACTGGGACAGCTAAAGTGTTGATACCCATTATCTTGTTTTTAGCATTGAGCTCTGTTTTTATTATTATTATTATTATTATTATTATTATTATTATTATTATTATTATTATTATTATTATTATTATTACTATAACTATTGAGAAAAACAAGCAATGGTATAAACATGTGCCAAACAAGAAACATCACAACGACCAGGCCGCAATCATCTGGGATATGCCTATTCAAACTGACAAGGAAAGCAAAGCTAATCGCCCAGACATAATAATCAAGGACTGGAAAAAAAAACACCTGCATACTCACAAACACTATAGTCCTTTCTGACCAAAATATTGCCCAAAGAGATGTGGAGAAATTGTCAAAGTTCGAAGATCCCGAAATTAGACTATTCAAGACATGGGGCATCAAAGTGAAAACAATAGCATTAATAATTGAAGCGTTGGTTATGATAAAAGAAAAACGTACGAACTAAAACGTAGTCGCTATACCTGGACCCTCAACACTACACACTATCCAAAAAATAGCCCTGTTAGGCACAGCCCACATCCTATGTAAGACACTATCAATTCAAATATTACAACTCAAAGAATACAATCCACAAATAAAAGACATTCTATACAATAAATATCCAATAAAATAAATAACCACAACATGTACTTTACAGGTCGGATACCCAACAGAAGAACACAACACTCATTACACAGAAAACACAATAAAAGACTCAAGCCAAAGGACACCACAAAACGAACTGATGCATTACAATACCGAAAAGAGTTTGTACCCCCCCCCCCCAATAACAACAACAAATAAGAACATACAATGCTGCACACACATCAGCTACACGAAGGTGTAGCACGTGATGCAGTTGAAATTTGCCTAAAACTATCAAATGTTGAATGATGATGATGATGGTGGTGGTGGTGATGATAATGATGATGATATCTAGATCATTTCAGTAAAAAGTATGGCGAGAGTATAAATAGGAAGGGGAATAATTTTCTAGCATTTCTTTTAAATGGTATTACAGAAAGATTTCAGATATCTTTCGAATTAGACGAAATAAAAAAAAAACATGAAAATATTGAAAATATCTGTTAAACAAATGTGATAATATAAAATGAAATGAAAACTAAGATCTTTTGTATTCATCGTCATGAATATTTATTTGGTTTGCCGTTGTAAAGAAACCACAAAATTATCTATAAAAAAAAAATTAAATACGAGGTAAACAAACTTAGATTTGGGTTATAAAAATATGGGTTACTTTGAAAAAAAATTTGGAGCATAGTTTGTGAAAATGAGTAAAATACTAGCTTGGCAAAACAATATGAAGATAAAAAATGATAAACTGAAGAACGGTTAAAACTGGAAAATAAAGGAATTGGTTTCAGATACCAGCTTTTAGTTGCAGCATGAGCAAAAACAGGAAAAGAAGGAAATTAAATGAAGTGGCGGGCTCAGGGTGGTTTAAATCTACAATAATCTATCTATCTATCTTTGAAGCTAATTCTTTGGGAGTTTTGGGGCCTTGTGGTTGCTTGAATAGCAATAGTGTTACTACGAATAAGCCACATAGTGAAAGGGGTAGCTTGGAATATTAGGCTGCTGTCGCGTTTGGTATATGAAATGATGTGCCTAAAAGAATGGTTTCAGTCAGCCTTCGAATGTTTCTGAAGGATCGAGAGTGAAGTATGTTTATTACCAGGAGCGACATAAAATTGGCAGAGCTCCGACCAGTTGGCTGACTTGAAGTGCCTTTGAGTCCGAGAGAAGGAGGATGTTGCAGTGGATGTGGTTGTTTTGAGCAGTTTTTTGAGCCAAAGGTCGTAATACCAGATATGTGCTCAGACAGTTAAGTGTGATACAGATTAGATTTAGAGGTGAGAAAGTGATTGTGGGTACCTGTGTGACTGTCTGGAATGCGAGAAGAGGATAAAACAAGTTGGCGTAAGGGTAGAGGATTGAACCAGCTGACACTTTGTTGGGTGTTATTTCATTTACAAACCCTTTTATATCTATTTCTCCTTTGAGGTTGAACTTTTTTTGCAAAGCATTAACGTATTATACAGAATATCCACTAAAAACTTCACCATTCCAGTTCGGAAGTATATATCTCAAATGTCAAGAAACTGCAATGACGAGCACAATTATACAATAAACTAGAAGAGACCAGTAATAAATCTAACTACAGATATCCACCAAACAGATTTCTTCAATCCTTTGAAGAAGACCTATTTTCACTCATAAAATACCTTGTTTAGAAAAAATAAAAAATACGGTTTCCAAAATAATTTTATAACAGAAATTACGTGACATAAAAAAAAATGCCAAGCAAATCGAATAAGATTAAAAGGTTATACAAAAATCGATAAATACGCACCGTAGACTAATTTCCAACTCTACTACAAAATCGTACAAGAATACCAATCGGAATGCACTTGATGAAATCAACATCCATGGTCAAAGAATTACAGTGAATTTAATTATAGATGATATAACGGAACCATTATCTCTCAAATCTCCTTACGTTACTCTCAAAGATCACAAAGCAGAATTTAACAAAAACCTGCTATTAAAGTTATAAACATCACAAAAGCTGACAAAGGAATAATATGCAAAACTTTACCAAATAAACTACATCCTACAGTTAAGTAGGTATCACCATAACCTTTATCGTAGAATACCAAAGAAGTCATAAAATAGTTCAGACTGATTCTGCACAAAAATGACATCAAATTTTTACTGTTCAACATAAAAGGATACTATTCTTTCACGACACTACATGTATTAGATAAGTATCTTAACTTTGGAAAATCAATAACCTACATCAAAGATTTTGATGTAGACAATAGTCCATACTCATAAAATTGCTATAGATATGTCTTCTTGATTAAAAAAATATATGTACACCGTGAGAGACACAAACATGGATGCTAACGACTTGACAGAAATAAGCGATGGTCTTTGTTATATAATCTGGAAGAATATACCGAGATGATGGGTTACTGACCCCGTACAACTGCAAGAAATCACAGACGGAATTAAGAGGAACGTAAAACTTAGAATTATTTTCTTTTGTATCAAATAATTTCGATTACTGATTACCATTAAAGCAAACCTTTTCAAAACCAATTTCGTGTTACTTTAGACCGTTATAATCCCTTTTAGCTCCCTTTTCAGGAAATCTAACGAATATTCATAAATTCTCGAACTACGCTAAGAGCATTATAAACAATCCAAGGAATGTTTCTCTCAGATTATCCAAACTATTTCTAAATAAGCAAATTTCTTCAAAAACTTCACCGATGTCTTGGAAAGAAGTGGGTTTAAAAAGAATATTTGGCGGAAATCTGGTTTATGCATGGCATATAATCCTTCATAACTTCTCATTTTTTGGAATTTTCAGAAAGATTTTACGAATTTATATTCTACACAGGGGAATTCACAAGATAATGAATTTTTTTAATGTTTCGAAATTTTAATGCAAAACTATTTTGGTTAATTTTTCGAATTTTTTAAAAAATTAGTTTAAAATACGGACAGTCCGAATTTTTGGCTTAAATCCCAGGAATGGACCATTATATGTGTTTATGGGGAGAAAAATATCGAAAAACATCAATACGTCGAACAGACAAACGAGAAGAGTATGAAGTGGTCATGAGGTGTGCTAAAAATAACAACTAAATAGCCCTTAAATCACGCAGCATTTATATATATATATATATATATATATATATATATATATATATATATATATATATATATATATATATATTGCATAATCATATGAATTCTGTGTGCAGAATATAAATTCACGAAAATTTTAATTTTCTGAAAATTCCAAAAGATAAAAAAAGTTGAGGGGTTATATGCCGTATGTAAAGCAAAATTCCGCAAAATGTCTTTTTTTATATTGACTCAATAATTCAATGTAGAAGACCATTTCAATAGAAATAGGAACAGAAATATTGCCTGATGTAACAACAAAGTAGTTGTAACCATCCCATAGGGAGGAGATCTTCAGCTAAACACTTCGTTTCACGTCGTTCCAGTCCACTTGGCTGTAAATAAGTAACCCTACGATACACTGGAATTCCATTCAGGGAGCGGAATGTTGGTCTTCCTGCCAAACCAACATGGTGGCATCATTCGAAGACTACAGTAACGTAAGGAAGCGCAATGTGACTAGCAATGTATAACAACACCCGTAGTCTGGTCAATGCAGTGGTAAACAGTTATAATCAGATACGATATGAGCAGTTATAATAAGACATTTTGATATATTTCGAATTCGTTTTAATAAATTCGATAATAAATTTTAGAATTGCGAACAAAAAAGAAATAATTAAATATTTAATCTTTATAATCTTTTAACCTTTTCACTGATCTTTCTGCTAAACAAAATGTCAGCTTAATCTTTTAATGTATTCATTAACCCTACCATAATTTTCTTACTGTTCACCAAACTTTAGCTAATTATTTCTTTAATTAAGAAGTTACATACACATGAGTAAAAATTGTGTTTTAATTATTCCTTACCATTTCTATTAATTTGTTTTAAAATTATGATGATTCCTTTGATACATATTTAATTCAAAAAACGAAACTTCCTTTAACCATGAGCGTATTTCTTTTTTTCTTCTTTCTTTAAATTTAATCCAATCATAACTTTAATTTTATTTTTTCCTCCTTTTTTTTTTTTTTTTTTGCTTCTACCTGTTTCACCGTGTTATCTTTATATGGTTTTTCCCAAACAAACTATCTTGCAGTTTTTTTTTTTTACTATTATTCCCAGTCAACGTTAAGAATTTTCTTCGAAATAACCCATATTTTTATAACCCAAATCTAAGTAAATAGGTTTACCTCATACTTTGCAAAAACATCATAATTACTTTATTCCCAAACCAAAATAAATATTTATAACACTAAACATAGGGGACTTTAGTCTTCTTTTTTTTTTATTTCACATTTGTTAAATCAATAATCTCAGTATCTTATATTTTATTATTTCGTCTAATACAGAAGATATCAATAAACCAACTATAATTCCCTTATAAAAAAATACTAGAAAACTATTCACACTTCATTTCATAAACCTAAGATTCTGTACATTCTCTCGGAAAGCCTTATTATTATTATTATTATTATTATTATTATTGTTCAGTAGTTTTATTTTTATAACGTGCTTTCACTTCACTACCGAGCGCAGCTCTGTGCGCCTTGGGTATGTGCTGTGGTTTGCTGTGGTGTTCTTATGGTTACTGTATTGAAAGTGTTTTGCGTAGGATGTGAGCAGTGCCCAGTAGTGCAATTTTCTGTATGCTATATATATTTGTAAGTCCTGGTGTTTTTGTTATGTATTTGTCTGAATATTTTTTTATTATACCTAAGGCACCTACTATGATAGGAATTGTTTCTGTTTTTAGATTCCACATTCGAGTTACCTCTATTTCCAGGTCTTTGTATTTATTATTATTATTATTATTATTATTATTATTATTACGCAAGTGCATGCTAATTTAGCAGGTATTATTACTATTATTATTATTATTATTATTATTATTATTATTATTATTATTATTATTATTATTATTATTATTATTATTATTATTATTTTATGTTTGACTTTTGTTTTGCATTTGTACAAATTGGATCCAAGTCTCACCCAGAGACCTCAAGAGACAACAAGTTAGAAGTTCATGTAGGTGTTATGCCTAGGGTGCCATATATTTGGATTTGTACAGTTTTGTTCTAGTGAATGTTTAAGAAACCATAAGAAAATTATGTGTTTGCTTTAAAATTTGAGATCACATAGACAGTATTTTACGTAGGATATGGGCAGTTCCCATGAGCACTATCTTTTGAACTTCAGCCATTTTGGGGTTTCCTGGTATCTGAGCTAGGTAGTAATCAGCCCGTTATTATTATTATTATTATTATTATTATTATTATTATTATTATTATTATTATTATTATTATTATTATTATTATTATTATTATTATTATTACGCAAGTGCATGCTAATTTAGCAGGTATTTTATCTTGAGGTTTTGGTGACAACAAATCTCTCCTCAAATCTCAAGAATCTTCCTTACGAAGCAAAATCTACGATCTTACTCTACTGTCCGTTTATGTTGTCCTCTCTGCTCATATCCGGTTTTCTTGCTCCGACAGTGTGGTCAGTCTTTATAGGGAAATCTCTCTCAAGATCTCGTAATTCTTATTTTCTGTCACAGCCTCTGGTTCGTTTTCATACCACTTCTTTGTTGTTTCAAAACCACAAACACGGCTAACATTCCAATGCACCCTTTTGCCAACATCATCATCATCATCATCATCATCATCAATCACCTTGGGCAAGTGTCTTCTACTATAGCCTCGGGCCGACCAAAGCCTTGTGAGTGGATTTGGTAGACGGAAACTGAAAGAAGCCCGTCGTATATATGTATGTATATATATATGTATGTATGTATGCGTATATGTTTGTATGTCTCTGTGTTTGTCTCCTCAACATTGCTTGACAACCGATGCTGGTGTGTTTATGTCCCCGTAACTTAGCGGTTCGGCAAAAGAGACCGATAGAATAAGTACTAGGCATCCAAAGAATAAGTCCTGGGATCGATTTGCTCGACTAAATGCGGTGCTCCAGGATGGCCGCAGTCAAATGACTGAAACAAGTAAAAGAGTAAAAGAGTATTATTATTATTATTATTATTATCATCACCATCATCATCATTATTATCAATTAATTTAGTCAGTCAGTCTTCCTCTTCTCAAACGTTATATTACTTCGAGTGAATTAAAATCCAGCCTTTAACTCCCTATCTCTCATCCATCACTTTTAAAAGCCATCACTTTATCGATTTACAGAAATCACAGATAAACCACATTCTTTAATCTTAATTTTATTTATGAGAATTTACAAACTTTGTGAAAGTAGTAGACTTAACTTTGCAAACTTTTCGTGATAAATTAACTCCTCGATACTTGGCCAAAATTACAATGGCGTGTTGGTAAAATCGTTAGAGCGTCGGGCAAAATGCATTGCAATATTGGTTCCGCCGTTTTTTCATATTTGAGCTAATCTCCCGTCTAATTTAACATCGTTTCACCTGTTTCCGGAGTCTAGCTCCTCGGGTCGTTGGAACTGACTACATCTCGCTTTCAAATGAGATCGCTTATGTCATTGTAAGGAACATTATTTGATCTTGGTTAACCATTTTCTTTAAGTACAAGTATTTTCTTCTTCTCTCATTCTTCTCATAATTTATATGTACTTCTCTAGAAATTCGATTTTATTTATTCTCTTTATGTGTAGGCACAGGCACGGCTGTGTGGTTAAGAAGTTCGCTTTGCAAACATGTAGTTTCGGTTTCAATCCCACTGCACAGCAGCTTGGGGAACTGTCTTCAGCTATTATAACCCCACGATGACCAATGACTTGTGAGCGAATTTAGGAAGACGGAAAAAGTGAGGAAACCTGTCGAGTATGCGTGTATATGTCTTCGTGTTCGTGTTTGTCACCCACCACTGCTTCACTGCCGGTGTTGGTTTATTTAACTCCTTGTAAGTCAGTGACTAACCAACAGAGACCGAGAGATAAGAGCCAGGTTTAAAAGATGTAATGAGAACGATTTGTTAGACAAAACTCTTCAAGGCGATGCCTCAGCATCGCCGCAGTCCAATGACTGAAAGAAGTAAAAGATAAAATAAAATAAAGATTCATCGCTCCAGAACCTGTTCGGAATTAATATTACGGACGCAAGAAATGTTTTAGTTCTTTTCTTCATCTTCTGTCGTCTCTCCGACAATAACTTTTTGAAATACAAAATTTATAAGTCGAAACCTCAAAGAATTTAAAATTCCATCATAACTTTTTTTAACGTTCTTGCTCACTTCCGTTGTTTACAGCCACTTTGCGCTGGCCTCTGACCAGTTGTTCCCGAACTTGTTTAGGCTCTCGCTTCCTTCGCACCCAGGAAGTACTCATATATATTGTGTACTCATATATTGAGTGAAGGCGCGTGGCTTAGTGAAGGCGCGTGGCTTAGTGAAGTGAGGGCGCGTGGCTTAGTGGTAAGGGCATTCGGCTCATGATCGTAAGGTCGTGAGTTCAATTCCCGGCGCAGCGTTGTGTCCTTGAGCAAGACACTTTATTTCACGTTGCTCCAGTCCCCTCAGCTGGTAAAAATGAGTAGTACCTGTAATTCAAAGGGTCGGCCTTGTCACGCTATGTGTCATGCTGAGTCTCCCTGCGAACTACGTTAGGGGTACACGTGTCTGTGGATTGCTCAGTCACTTGCACGTTAATTTCACGAGCAGGCTGTTCCGTTGATTGGATCAACTGGAACCCTCGACCTCGTAAGCGACGGAGTGCTCCTAAATATATATACATATATATAGGTAGAGAGACAGATATACAGGCAGACGGACGGACAGACAGACGGTCGGATGGATAAATAGAGAGCGATAATGAGAAAAAGATTAAAAGAAGAATGATTAAAACAAAGATAAAAAGAAAGTTGAAAGAAAGAAAGAAAGAAAGAAAGAAAGAAAGAATGAAAGAAAGAATGAAAGAAAGAAAGAAAGACATGGAGAGGGAGGGAGGAAGAGAGAAACAGAAAGAGGGGGAGGTGAGAGATAAAATAAAGTGAAAATGAATATTAAATTTGATTGATCCTGTGTGATACAAAATCATTCATTTAGTCATATGACTTCTAACATCAATGACATTGTGTGCCTCCGTGTATTTGTGTGTCTGCATGTGTGTGTCTGCATGTGTGTGTATGTGTGTGTCTGAAAGTGTGTATGTTTGCGTGCGCGCGAGTGTGTGTGTGTCTTTGTATGTGAATGCTTCGTTTTATGTGCATCTGTTTGCAAACGTATCTGTGTATAAATGTTTGAGCGTACCTGTCTTTCCTTTTGTGTGTATGTTTGTGTTTGTTTGTATTTATGTGTGGTGTGTGTGTGTGTGTGTGTGTGTGTGTCTGTGTGTGTGTGTGTGTGTGAGTGTGAGTGTATTTAAGCCACATTTGTGTGTGTATGTGTGTGTTTGTACGCGCGCACGCATATGTGTGTATATATGTGTTTATGGGCATCTGAGCTTGTGTTTGTGTGGCTGTGTGTGCTTATGTGTATTCGTGAGCCTCTATGCTTGTGTATATGTGTGTTTCTGCTTCTGCTGTGATTGTGTTTATGTGTATGTGTGTGCGTGCGTATGCATGCGTGTATATGTGTGTGTGTGTGTGTGTCTGCATCTCTGTTTGCATTTGTGTTTGCGTGCGCATATATCTATGAATGCGTATTTGTGAGCGAGTGCATATGTGTGTATGTGTTCGTGTACATTTGTGTGTGTGTGTGTGTATGTGTGTGTCTGTCCACTATACCGCACTAGTAAAATGTTGTAAAAATTAGCCAAAATAAAGAATCCTACAAGAAAGGATTTTAAAAAATATGAATAATTTAATCTATTAAAACTAGTAGTGAGAAAAAAATTTACTAAACCAAAATTACTATGAAAAAAGTTTGCTTAGCAAAAAGCTACCATGAAAAACATTACTAAACAAAAATTGCTATGAAAAAAGCTACTTTTTAAACCTACTGTCTAAAACATAGTATGTAAAACTATGTACAACGAGTTTTGTAAAAGAGAATCTAATGTAATTATGTAATGTCAATGAGTTCAGTAAAAATCCAAAGACAGTCATAATTGCAGTCGTTTAAAACTCCGTCGTAATCGTTGTAATGGCCGCAGTCATTAACGCGCTTCTCTGTCATGTTAATTTTCTGTATATTTGCATATACTTATACTCTCTCTATATATATCTATCCCTCTCTCTGTCTATCTAGCTAGCTAGCTAGCTGCTAGCTATTTCTCGCTCTCTCTCTCTTCCTCGTCTATCTCTCTGGCTATATCTCTCTCTGTCTTCCACCCTCCCTTTCTTTCTCTCTCTCTCTCTCCACATATATATATATATATATATATATATATATATATATATATATATATATATATATATATATATATATATATATATATGTATATATATATGTGTGTTTATAAGCACGGAATTTTGTCAGTGAACAGGTTGCGGTCCAAAGCGACGAATATATTTTGGCAAATTAAATTTAAATGTTGAAGTGAATCTAATTGTTTTTGTGTGTTTCTTAAATGGCTTATAAACACCTTCCACGCTGCAATTGGTTTCGTTCCAGCACACGAGTTCAGATCAGATCACTTGCTATGCAAGTACATCTCCGTAATGCATATATATATATATATATATATATATATATATATATATATATATATATATATACATAC
>NC_142940.1:59407189-59414689 GCF_046866305.1 Octopus bimaculoides
TTACGCGGAATGTCAACATCTTTCCCTCTGTTGCTCCGTCCTTGTTCAAAACTAAATGATGTGGTCGATGTTACAATGTTCACACCCAATTTAGCAATGTTATGAAAAGACACACACACACACACACACACACACACACACACACACTAATGCTCCCACCACCACCACCGCATCTCCACGACTGCAGCCCGTCCCTACCACCACCACCACAACACACCGCTACCAACTTCATCACCTCTACCGGCACCACCAGGAGGCCATTTACGAACTCCATGCCTACCACGACCACCATGCCTAGCGCGACCGTTATCACCGCCGCTATCGACGGGTACCAGCGTCGCAACCACACCACCGTCACCGCAAACTACAGCAGCAGCAGCACCACCACCACCACTACTACTACTACTGCTGCTGCTGTTCTAATTAGTGAGATGCTACAGGACAAAATGAGACAAAATATATTATGATTAACAAATGGAGAGATGCCTATCTATGTATCTATTCCCCCCGCACTCTGTCTACATATATATATTTGTGTGTGTATATATGTGTGAGTGTGTGTATGTGTGTGTGTGTGCGTGTGCGTGTGTTTATCAGTCTGTTGAGCTGTCTATCCCGCTATTTATCTGTCTTTCTTTCTCTCTTTCTTTTCCCTCTCTCTAACTCTCTCTTTCTAACTGTCTCTCTAACTCTTTCTCTCTAAATCTCTCTCTAACTCTCTCTCTATCTCTATCTCTCTTATTCTCTCTCTAACTCTCTCTCTCTCCCTCTCTCCTTAACTCTCTCTCTCTCTCTAACTCTCTCCCTCTCTCCCTCTCTCTCTCTCTCTCTAACTCTCTCCCTCTAACTCTCTCTCTCTAACTCCCTCTCCCTAACTCTCTCTCTTTCTCTCTCACTCTCTCCCACTCTCTCTCTCTCTCTCTCTCTCTCTCTCTCATCTACATCTCTCTCTTATCTACATCTGTTCGCTCTCACCTTCTCTGTTTCACTATCTCTGCTATTTGATTCTCTATCGTCCTCCTTTTTCTCTCTTTCATATTACACACGCACACACACACACACACACACACACACACATACACATATATGTATGCATGCATATATGTATACATGAATATAACGATTATATATACAAACACATATCTATACGCATATATACACACATATATATATATATTTCCTCCTCTCTTTACCTAGTCTTGTCTTTCTAGCACGTCTCTCTTGCTCTCTTCGTTTCACATTCTCTCCCAGTCTTTCTCTTTATATATATATCTCTCTCCTTCCCCCCCTCTCTCTCTCTCTCTCTTCCTCTCCCTTTCTCTCTGCCTCTCTCTTTCTTTCTCTCTCCCTCTATTTCTCTCCATTTACAAAGTGAAAATTTACCTGCGCGTGTTTGCGAGTATACGGAACGTGTGTATTTGCATGTGCTTGTGTTCACGTATTTATACAGGTATGCGTGTTTATTTAAATTTAAGCTTCTTCCCTTAAGCGAGTCACTAAGAAAGTAACAAGACCCTTTGAATTTGTATACATACCTGGATTGGCTGTGTGTGTATTAGCACGTATGTGCGCGCGCGTGAGTGTTTGTGTAGGTATGTGTTTGTATGTGTGTGTGTGTGTGTGTGTTTGTGTGTGTGTGTGTGTGTGTGTGTGTGTGTGTGTGTGTGTGTGTGTGTGTTCCAAACGTACACTCGAATTGTATATATGTGTTCAACCAAAGAATCTCAAATGGAGAAAACCCCCCGAGAGGTTTTACAAACTTCACTGCAAATTGATTTGTATTTGAAGAATTCGGATCAGTTTGTGTTGTTCTTTCTTAAAGAACCCCATCATTTCTAGGTAGGCTTTTATGGAAATCTATTGCTACATTGGCACATGTACACCTATGATAACAAACGAAATTCAAAATCCTGGATATAAGTCTTCTAAGTTTCTCATTAGTCTTCCATAAACGTTCTTCTGCACAATTTTCGATGAGACATCCGCATCGGCTCAACAGCTGATCTTTACATCAATACATAATGTATTTGGCTCCTTGTACGGTGGAACATTATCTAGCTTTTGGTGTCTTCACTGGGTTGCTGTTTTCAATAGAATATTCGATTTGTATTCTTTGTTGTTGAATGTAAGGAAATATTCTGGCTGTGCTGTGCAATTAGTACGGTCTCAAGACAATTCTTCCTGCATAAAGCAGTGTACACGATTTTACATGTTTCTTCCATATGTGTTTGCATGTAGGTTTCTATGTATGTTCTCTCTTCCTCTAAATTCGTAGTTTATTTTCGAGGGGCCATTTTCCCGGTGGTAAAGTCGTAAAGAAAGGGAAACTATTATCGCCTTTTGCTTAAGTATTCGTTCTTTGAATCGTAAGAATGTTTTTTGCAAATTTTGACACAAGAGTGGCTGCGTGGTAGGTAGCTTGCTTGCCAGCCACATGGTTCCGTGTTCAGTCCCACTGCATGGCACCTTAGGCATGGCACCTGTAAACAGCGGAAGCGAGCTAGAACGTTAAGACTTAGTGCACAAGCACAGCAGAGTTCAATACCATTGCGTGGCAAGCGGCTTCACTCTGCGTGCTTTAGCTTCGCTACTATGGCAACATTTCGCATACTTATTGATCAGACCACGTATATATGTATATATACACACACACACACACACACACACACACACAAACACGGTCATATACAAGCGCGCGCACATCCAAATGCACTCATATATGTATGAATACATATGTACGTGTGCTTATGTACACGTGTGAGTGTGTGTGTGTGTGTGTGTGTGTGTGTGTGTGTGTGTGTGTATTATTGTAATGAGGCAGCTCAGTTGTTTTTACTTCCTGTCGGCTTTATTCATATGATGTCGACTTTTTTTTTCATTCTTCGCCTTTTTATCACAGTATTGTTGTCTCTGGTGAGAATATGTAAATTTACTGTCAACATACATTAAGTAGAAAGCATAAAAATGTTCTTAATTAGAAATAATTACACATTAGGGCAATGACTAATATTGTCTTAACCGAATTGGGGTAGACAACTCTGGACATGTTTTGTTTCTTAATGAACCTCCTTAGCGAAGCATAAATTTCAATATAATTATCTAAGTAAACAGTGATTCATTAAATAGATTTACTGTGTTCTACACGAGCAGGCCATGAATTCTTTTAATTGTTATTCACTTTATGGAGCAGAGCCATTCTGGAGCACCGTATTTGAGGTTGGATTTTGTTAATCCATCATCGAATTATAGTCTTGTACTTATATCATAGATAGACCTTTATTGAATAGCTAAGTTAGGTTTTAATAGAAAGAGATGTAACTCATCCCACAGATTTACATCGGTGACCATGAACCTAGACACATACACACGCGCACGAGCACACACACAGTGCAAAAATGATTAAAAAAAAGAAGACGAAGTAAAAACAAATTGAGTGTATTACGCTTACGTCCAGGAAGAATAGAATTCAAAAGTCTTCAACGTTTCGAGCATACGCTCTTCTGCAGAAAGAATAGACGAAGAGAGAAAGAAGAGGAGAGACAAAAGAACAAACGTGTCTGAATTGGACAGTTACCACATGCTGAAATGACCAGAAGTAGGAAGAGGTCGCTAGAGGCGTGTGCAATAAGGGAAAACTATAGGGTGTGACTTGAGGTGTGAGTGACAAAGAGGACAACTAAGAACATGGCTGAGCACGCGCGTGCCAGTATGAAACTAATGTGTGTGCATACTGTGTGTGTTAGTGCGTGTGTGTACGTGTGTGTAAAACATGCAAATCTACATCCGAGACCGTCGAGACGAAATAGTTCTTTCGGCTTTTGTAGGTCGAGCAAATATTTTGAGTAGAATGCATGCTTCAAGACCAATCGATTGTCGGTTCAAAGTGTGAAGCGTTCAAGGTGATTAATCCCTGGCAAGATTGCCAGGGAATGTAGGACAAGTTAGTGAACTCATTCATGGTAGACATTACCAAGCAATACTTCAGGTCTTTACTGTGAATGGAATTACATATGGAGCCTAGTGGTAGATTTTCCCGAATCTTTTATACTCTAGGCACAAGGCCCGAAATTTGGGGGGAGGCGCCAGTCGATTAGATCGGCCCCAGTGCGCGGCTGGTTCTTAATTTATCGACCTCCGAATGGATGAAAGGCAAAGTCGACCTCGGTGGAATTTGAACTCAGAACGTAACGGCAGACGAAATACCGCTAAGCATTTCGCCCGGCGTGCTAACCACTCTGCCAGCTCACCGCCTTGCTATTGTAACAATAATGACACCAATAACTGCAACAGTAATAATAACAAAAACAAGGACAGCAATAACGACAAGAAAGACAAAACAAAAAAAACATCAATAACGACGACGGTAACAACAAGAAGAATAACAGCAAAAATTGAACAGCTGCAACAACACCAAACAACAACAAAAATATGAGCCCCCAACAAGAAAATAGCAGCAACAATGCTCTTGAAAGTGGGTGATGCGGCAACCCTGGAAGCGGTGAAAGATTTTATATTGATTCTGGAGACAAAGGCAACGGTAAACTGAGTGCAATAGATGGCCCAGTTATATGAATTTTCAAAAGTATTTCCAAAAATTTTAATTAGTCTAATTTTGAAAAAAATATATATTTCCTAGTTTGATTCTCTGCACAAATCACCTGCAAATATTAATAGTCAAAATGTTTTGACATTCCATGTAATACTAATGAAATGACGTGTGTGAAAATAGTCTTTTGATGGTGATCAACCTGTCAACAGAAACGCAGATTTTTTTTTTCTTGTGGTGTATTTAATTTTATTGACTCATTGCAAGGGACGTTGTCCCTTAAAGAAAGGCAGCAAGCTGTAGTTAAAAAAATATTTGAGGAATATTGGCCTACAAACATGACAAACATGACAAAAAATGAAAAGTTTGCAAATATTCTTTTCCCTTTCTGATTGAGTTAATTAATCTTTTATTCGTTTTTACTGATTTCAGTGAAAGCTTTAGCCGCTCGTATAATAAGAGTAATTAGCAGGTTCGTTAGTTCGTCGGTAAAAATTGCTTTGCAATAATTGTTCCGGCTCTCCACCCTCTGAGCTCAAATCCTACTACCGTCATATTTTGCCCTTCAATTTTCGGTATCGATAAAGGACAAGCCCTGTACTTGAGTCATTTTTTTCTTCTTTCTTCTTTCTCTTTCTCTCCTTTTGGGAGTAATCACCCATAATCAGATCTGTAAAAGGACGTGCTCGACCGGGTTTGGAATGTCAAAAACACGCCGTATAATACGACGGCTGCTCCTAGATTCCAGCGCCATATTGATCCCGATTCGCTTTTTTATTTTTTTTTTTTTAAACTGACCTGGTCAACAGGAATGGCCAATGCCCATAGGTTTCGCACATTCTCGAACATTGGTGAGATCTATAGGGTTAATGTTATTTTCCTGTACGACTGCAGGTCGATCTCTACAGGAAATACATTGTGAAGGATTTCTGAAACCGGAATAAGCAAGAGAAAATACCTGGGTGGGCCAACTTTGTAAGAACACTGGAATTTTGAGGTAATCACAACCATCTAAATACGACTCGTATTGTCTTCTATTAGGGGCTCCGGGTCGACCAAAGCCTTATGAGTAAATTTGGTTGGCGGAAACTGCAGTTCTCACGTCTATCTTTCTATCTATCTATCTAACCGTATATATATATATATATATATATATATATATATATATATATAACTTAGCGGTTCGGCAAAAAAGATCGATAGAATAAGTACTAGGCTTACAAATAGTAAGTCCTGGGGACGATTTGCTCGACTAAAGGCGGTGCTCCAGCATGGACGCAGTCAAATGACTGAAGCAAGTAATAAAAAAGAGTAATAAAAAAGAGTATATAATATATATATATATATTCAGACACTCACACATATACACACACACACCCCTCCTTCCTTTCCCGAGCGTCCAATAACACTATCCGTATCACGTCCTCACTTTGTTGTTTTTTTGTTATTGTTTTTTGTGTTTTTTTGAACCTATATATATATATATATATATATATATATATATTGATTGATTGATTGATTGATTGATTGAGGAGATAATTATAATCTTAGCAATCGCACATCATGTAGAATCGTAGTTAAAGTAGTATTTCAATAATCGAAGAAAGATCGATGAGATTCCAACTAATACAAGGGGGGGCAAGCACACAAACGCACGCACACACACACACACACACACACACACACACACACACACACACACATATATATATATATATATATATATATATATGCGTGTGGTTATGTGTGTATGCATTCTTGTGCATTGGGTTCATTTGCCTCCCGCTACTGCTTAACTTAGTGGCTTGGCAATAAAGAGCCGATACGCTAAGCACCAGGCTTAGAAACCAACTCGGTTTGCTCAACCAAAATCGTCATGGCGGTACACCTATCATTGGTCGCAGTCCAATGACTGAAACCAGCAAAACAAAAATTAAAAAATAAACGAAGAGACTGAAATCACAACACTAATAACGAAAATGATGGGTGTCCACTATTTATATCGTGGACCACTACTATGTCTACTATGTCTAATCAAATGTTTTAACTCGTGAGACTTTTTCAAAAACGTATGCTCAGATAAATTCGTCTGGAATTGCTATTCCAAAACACCCGCAATTTTACAGTTTTACAGTTTTATAGCGGGAGAGACTACCAAACTAATCCGTGCTTCATATTTGTGTACAATGATTGATTGCTCTAATGATCGGATTTAGTTCCTCAGTCTCTATTACGAGCGCAATTGATACAGAAAAATTCCACACAAGTTCATGACGGCGTTTTATTTATTTGGCTTTTTTTGTTTGTTTGTTTTTTTTCGCTTTTTAGGTTGTTTTTTTTTCGTCCTTTGAATTCAGATTCCCTATTAACTTTCCCAATGATGTTTTTCTTTTCTTTTTTTCCTTTTTTTTTTTTTTTTTTTTTTTGGTCTTCTCTATCCATCCAGATATGTCTTCTTTTAACATTAAATTACTGATATATTCACAGTGTTTCGTTTCCTCGCTGTAATGTACCATAGAACATATCTCTGCGCTTTTTTAGTCTCAACAATCGTCGTAGCACACACAGTGTTACCTAAAAGAGAGAAAAAAGAAGCAGAGATATGTTTCTATGGCACATTACAGCAATGTCTTCTTTTATATCCTTTTGACGCCATGTTGCAACACACACACACACACACACATCGAATCTGTCACCATTTCCTCTCTCACCCTCTCTTTCTCTCCTTCTCTCTCTCTCTCTCTCTCTCTCTCGCCCTCTCTCTCTTAGCCTCCTTTGTCTCGCCCGCAAGCACTCACTCTGTGTTGTCTGTCTATCTGTCTTTCTCTCTTCCCCATTTTTCTCTCTCTCTCCTTCTCTTTCTTTCTCTCTCCCCCTCCTCTCTCTTCCCCTTCTCTTTCTTTCTCTCTTTTCCTTCTTTTTCTCTCTCTCTCCTCTTTTTCTCTGTTCTCCCC
>NC_142940.1:59422189-59429689 GCF_046866305.1 Octopus bimaculoides
CATTTTCAGTCAGTCATTTCTGGCATTAAAATTGGTTTACGGGCATTCCGATCGTTTTTATACGTCAAGTTATTTCATAGCAATTTTCTGTTCCGGGATTGCAAAAGCATATAGCTTCTCATCGCGATTCACTTATGAACACAACTACATCCTCGCTAACTCCATTCCAATATACCATAAAAAATACTGCGACTATTTCTAACTGTCACTTGGGGTCGTGAATATCCCTGAATACATCAAAAATACAACTATAAACGTGAGTGATCAACTGAAATACTTGAGGGCTCTTTTAAGGACTTCCAGAGCTTTTCATTGCTTTTGCTTGGCTCCCAAAGGATCCTTTTTCTATTTCATTTTATTTTATTTTATTTTATTTTATTTTATTTCAATGACTCATTTCTGGCATTAAAGTATAGTTTACGGGCACTCTGGTCATTTTTATGCGTGGAGTTATTTCATTGCAATTTCCTGTTCTGGGAATGTAAAAGCATAAAGCTTCTCACCACGGTTTACTTATAAATACAACTACACCCTCACTAACTCCATTCCTATATACCATAAAAATACTCTAACTGTCACTTTGTGTCGTGAATATCTCTGAATACAACATAAGGTCGTCGATAAAAAATGTATAAGTGACATTAGTTTTTCTCTCTCCTAAGATGTAACCTTGGCATTTCCTAAACAAGGCTGACAGGTTGTTCGCAAGCCAGGACGAACAGAAATATAGATAAGCTGTCACCCTGGAATATTTCTGTCGATAATCTGGTTCTGTTTGTGACTTTTGTGACTATTCTAGTTGCTTTGTTTCTTAGTGAATGGATCATGTTGTAAAGAGAAAGTTCGCGGTTTCGAGTTTCAGAGTGGAAAACTTGGCAAGGCGCAACAGGCATTCATATATACGTCTGATGAGCTGAGAGAAACGCTTTTTATAGTCTAACCATACTGTCAGGACTTTCGGCGATACCTCTGGGCTTCTTTAGGGACTGCTTTACATGCATGTATGTATGTATGTATGTCATTATTCTGTTTTATTTCAAGATTTCTTGCCAACAGAGAAAGAGCCGGTTTCTAACCTAGATCCATGGCTCCTTCATTGGAATTTCAACAACATCAACAGGGTATTTTTGTGTGTATGTATGTATGTATGTATGTATGTATTCAGGGTAGGCATTCATAAAATAATTTTCAACGAAAGGCCTTATCACTGAGACAATATGTATAGGTTTGGCGATGTAAACAGGTAAAATAGAAATAAAATCAATAAAAATAAGTACCAGTTGAATACTGGGGTCGATGTAGTCGACTCATCCCCTCCCCAAACTTAATGTTCTTGTGGCAAAATTTGAAACCATTATAATAATAATAATAATTATTATTATTATTATTATTATTATTATTATTATTAAGGTGGCGAGATGTCACAATCGTTAGCACGTTGGACGAAATGCTTAGCGGTATTTCGCCCGTCTCTCCGTTTGAGTTCAAATTTCGCCGAGGTGGACTTTGCCTTTCATCCATTTACTTACACTCATACACACAAACACGCAAACACCCACGCGCGCGCACACACAGAATATATAGCTCCATACATGCATACATCAATACATGTACATTTGCATACATACATAAATACATCACACATAGATACTTACATACATATATACGTACATACATGCATACTTACATATCTACATACATACATTCATACATATATACGTATGTTCGTACATACATACACATTTATTCCTGCTCTTCTGTTCATTGTGGCCTTGGATTAATCGCAACATCAAACGACAGAAGAAACAGGTTTCCAAATCGCTCTTTCAAAAAAAAGAAGAAAAAAGCAGACGACATTCTACAACTATTATTACTGATACAGAATATGCAGACGATCTAGCTCTTACTTCTAATATTATCAAGGAAGTTTGACTATTTCTGGAAGCTGAATAAGCCATAAAACAAGAGCAGACTACACAGCATTGACGATAAGACTGAGTTTATGGTTTTCAATCAACCAAGAGGACACATTATATCATCAAACGGTACAAACTTGAAGCGTGTAAAGGACTTCAAATATCTGGGATCATGGATTGAAAGCATAAAGAGAGCCAGTAAAGTAAGAGCTGCATTGGCATGGTCAGCAGTAAGCAAGATATCTGTAATACTGGAGTGAGAATTATCTAATGACATCAAAATAGTGTTTGTTAGAAAGGGTATAGATATATGGAACTTCATGCTGGATATTAATGAAAGAAATTGAAGGCAGGACTAAAAGGAAGAATGTCTTAAAATGTTAAGGAAAGTAAAGAACGTTTTTTGGAAGCAACATTTGCCGAAAAGTGTATTCTATGGGAATATATACTATTATTAACGGAAACCATCAAATGATGTGGGGTTAAGTTTGTGGGACGCAGTCGGTGAAGAAAAGATTAAGGTATTAAGGTACATAAGAAGTATTACGATGGGAGTCAGTACTTGGGGGGCCGGCTTGTCGAATATATGCGCAAGAAATGGTGGTTGGGGTAGATACCTAGAGAAGAACTAAGTTGCAGAGATGTCTAAAGACAGAGGTGCATGGGAATGTGTACAAATACAGAATATGTGTGTGGGGGGGGGGGGGGGCATTCGTAGCATGAATGAATGCATGATCGTATGTGTGTGCAGATTTCTGTATGAATGGATGGATGTATTGGACGCGCGTATGTATGTATATATATGAACGTACATATGAATGTTTGTATGAATGTATGCATGTACGTAATGTATATGTATATCTATATATATATGTATATCTCTCTTTATATATATATATATATATATATAAATAAAAACAAATAGTGAATGGGTATATGCATATATACGTACAGGTATGTGCATACCGACATCCACCTGTATGTATAGGTGCATATCTGGGTACAGGACATTGCAAACAAAACGTAGACAAGAAAACACACAAGCCACATAGAGAACATTTTCCTTCAGAAGCTACCCCCGTTTTAACACCGGCGTTTCGAATATATATATATATATATAGATAGATAGATAGATAGATAGAAAGATAGATAGACAGATATGTATGTAGGCATGTATGCATGCATGCATTTATGTATATATTTATGCATATATGTATGTATGTATGTATGTATGTACGTATGTATGTATGTATGTATGTATGTATGAAGGCTCGTATGTATGCATGTATGTATGTATGTATGCCTGCGTGTATGCAATGACATACACACACGTAAGTCCCCGTGTATGTCTTTCACAAGGGGTTCTTTATTCTCGAATGCTTTCCAACAATGGAATAGTCGTTCTCCAACTAAGAAACAAGCTTCTCTCTTTGGAATTTACGCAACATCAATAATGCAGAATTACTGATAGGAATAGGATTTTACAGAGAGAATTCTTCAAGTATCTTTACACACACATACACACACACACATGTACCTAGCATATATACATATGTACAAATATATATACATAAATGCATATATACACATACATATAAATACATTCATACATACATTCATACATACACATATACATGTGTATATCTCTATCTACCTATCTGTCTATATCTATATTTATCTATCTATGTATATATGTGTATGCGTGTGTGTGTACGTATGCATATAGTTATGTGTATGTGCGCCTATACATGCGTATATGCGTGTATGTGTGTGTATGTGTGCACGTGTGTGCGAGTGTGTTCGTGAGCGTCTGTGTGTGTGTGCGTGTTAGTGAGCGTGTGTGTATGTATGTGTGTGTATGTGTACGTCTGTATGCACGAATGTATGCGTTACATTTTCCTTTAGGCCTCCACTGACATTCCGGAAAGCTTTGCATATTTTAACACTGCCATTAACAGATTCGCCATGTAGCTTACCTAATGCTGATGTCCACCCCATTTTTTTCTTTCTCTGCTCCCTCCCACCCTTTCATCATTGTTACATGGTGATTCGGTTCTCGGAATTTTCTGTCTTTGGGTAAAGAATTTCATTTCGAGTAGCTTCAGTATACTTAACTGGAAGCGAGAACCAGTTAGTGGCGTGGTTTGTGTAGGTACTTCCTGGGGCAAGCCTTGAGTTTGTCGCCCTCCTCAAACCCCACCAGACGTCAAGAAGCCTATACAGAAGTGCACAAGCGGCTACACACAGAGGGGACAAACAAGGTCAGACAAACGGATTAAATCGATTATATCGACCCCAGTGCGTAACTGGTACTGATTTAATCGACCCCGAAAGGATGAAAGAAAAAGTCGACCTCGGCGGAATTTGAACTCAGAACATAGCGGCAGACGAAATACCGCTAAGCATTTCGCCCGGCCTGCTCACGTTTCTGCCCGTTCGCTGCCTTCGAAGGAAGCATTATTATTGAAAGTACAGCAAAGAAATGGTTTTCAGGCTTCACAGAATGGAAATTCGATCTTCGCGTTCCTGTCGATCAATGGAGATCGATTGGACGAGCTCATCCAGGATAATCTGCGCCAGTCCATGAAGGAACTGGCCCAGCAGATTGGATCCTTTCATGATACCGTCGTCTGTCACCCCCACTCAATAATATATCCACCTGAAACAATTGGCAACAACGTGTGCTTCTTCAACACGATAATGCCCCCCCCCCCGCCACGTCGCTAATTTAATCAAAAAATGCAGTTCACAAGTTTAATTGCTAATTTCTACCACACCAACCTTATTTTCCTGATTTAATGCCATTTAGAATATTACCTTCTTTGAACGCTCCTCAACAGTCTGTGAAGAGTTTCGTTTAACAGCAGCGTGCAGCTGAAAACATGGTATGATGAATTCTTCGAGTCAAGACCCGATTATTTCTATTGCCATGACATCGACAAGCTAGTGGAACTTTGGCAAGAATTCGTGAACAAGGAAGGAAAATATATCATTGACTGATCTGTTAAAATTGTTGATTAAAATAAATGGAAAAAAAGACAAATTTATCTGACAGCCCAATCGCATTATGTGAAATATAGCATTTTTATTCAATGAAGCATTATTTTAAATATTATACTGATATGCAATGTAGAATTTATATGTATTGTATGTAATATAATTTGGCATTATATGTAATGTAGCGTTGTTATGCATTCTAACGTTATACACATTGATTATAGTAAAATATATATTGTAGCAATATATGAGCGTGTGTTAGCACGCCGGACGAAATGTTTAGCGGTATTTCGTCTGTCTTTACGTTCTGAGTTGAAATTCCGCCGAGGTCGACTTTGCCTCTCATCCTTTCTGGGTCGATAAATTAAGTACCATTTGCATACTGGGGTCGATCTAATCGAATGGCCCCCACCTCTCCCCGAAAATCTCGGGCATTGTGCCTGGAGTAGAAAAGAATGTGTGTGTGTGTGTGTGTGTGTGTGTGTGTGTGTGTGTGTGTGTGTGTGTGTGTGTGTTTGTCCCCTACCACCGCTTGACAAACTGTGTTGGGGTGTTTATGTTTCCGTAACTTAGCGGTACGACTAAAGAAACCGATAGAATAAGTACCAGGCTTAAGAAATAAGTCCTAGTGTCGACTGAAAGACCCTTCAAGAATATGTTCCAGCATGGCCGCAGTCAAACGACTGAAACAAGTGAAAGATAAGTGTGTGTGTGTGTGTGTGTGGGGGTGGGTGGGTGTGTTTTCTCATGAGTCTGTATTTGTGTATGTATTTATCATGTATAATTGATATTTCATGTATTATATCTCATTCTGCTGTCACCGTTCTCAGAACTGGTCGAAATATTGCCACGTATGAATTTATATCTTCTGATTTGCTGAAAGTTTCTCTTCCAAATCTTTGCTGAGGTGAAGCTTTTCTGTCCGCCAGTCCGTCTAATCTTGCTGTTTATTTATTGACATCCAATGAAATATATTTACTCAGCAGTTTCTTTCCTAGACTTGTTGACGGTATTCCTGTCAAGCATAAAGCCCTGCTCCATTAGTGCACTTAGCGAATAGGCCCATATTATCTATCATACTACCGCATACAGTGAGGTAGAGACAATCTATTTCCCCGTTGGATTCAACAGTTTGCAGAAGTAGTCCATAATACTTCATATATGTAATTGCCATGCAATGAAAAAAAACACTTGTGTATTAATAATTGGGTATTCTACCAGCAGTATATTGGATAGATATTATCCCTTAGATGGTTGGATTCACAACACCTAACTTTCTTGGAATATATATATATATATATATATATATATATATATATATATATTTGGAGCAATAACACAATACAGGACAATAAAGCATTCGCCTAGTACTTATTCTATCGGTTTCTCTTGCCGAACAGCTAAGTTTCGTGGACGTAAACACGCCAACATCAGTTGTCAAGCGATGGTGGGGGAACAAACACAGACACACAAATACATGCATGTGTGTGTATATATATATATATATATATATATATATATATATATATATATATATATATATATACGACGGGTTTTTTTCAGTTTCCGTCTACCAAAATCCACTCACAAGGCTCTGATTGAGAAACAAGTTTCTTACCACACAGCCACAACGGCAGCGGATCTGATGAATTACATCAGTTAGTGGTATCAATATTATAACACGACAAGTCCATTGTGTGCTATTGATTTATTGGTCGTAGAGAAACGCTGGTTACTACACTCGCTTCGTTGTTCTGGTGTAGTATTTACTGTTTACATTCAATCTGACATTAGCATCATCGTCGAATTCATGTTACATGAAAAATCTTTCATCAACAAACATTGGATGAATTGTTATGCCATTAATAGTTGATACCAAGGGACCGCGAGCTGGCAGAATCGTTACTGTGTCGGAGAAAAAAGGCTCAGCGGTTTTACTTCCGAATCTTTACGTTTTGAGTTCAAATTCCACTCAGGTCCGTTTCGTTTTTCATCTTTTCGGGGTCCTTGAAATAAGTACCGGTCAAGTAATCGACTGACCCCATTCATTCAAAACTGCTACCTTTGTGCCCAGACTATTTAAGCGTTACACCAAGGGACGGTGAACTGACAGAACTCTTACCATACCGGATAAAATGCTAAACGACATTTCTGCCGACTTTTTACGTTCTGAGTTCCAATATCGCCGAAGCTGGCTTTACATTTCAGGGTCGATATAATGCGTTAGAAACAATGTAATCGACTTCCCCTCCCTTCAAATTTTGAAACAATCAATAGTCATACCAGCCATCAAATTAATTCGTTAATACTTGGTGTTTCACAACCTTTAGTGGTTTTCGGTCATTCTTTCCCTATGGACCCTTTTAACCCCTAATTTACTCAGGTGGACGGACACTCATAGTCATCCTTTCGGGAGTCGATGAAATAAGGACCAGTTAAACACTGAGGTCGATGCAATCGACTTAACTCACTCATCCGAAATGGCTGGCCTTGTGCTAATATTTGAAACCAATGTTTAGTTTGTGATTAAAGGCGGCGAGCTGGCAGAATCGCGAACGCACCGGACAAAATGCTTAGCAACACATCG
>NC_142940.1:59432189-59434689 GCF_046866305.1 Octopus bimaculoides
CAGTACACTCATAAACACATTACGCTACACACAACAAGGTAACAAAGAGCGCAACAAGTGAAAAGCCCTTTCTCCCATTCCCATGCGCTGCCATTCTCCTCCCACTACAACCATCAGTACTGCTTCTTTCATTCATACAATATCTTCTCCTTCTCTCTCTCTCTTATTGTCTTTCACACGCACTCCCCTCGCACTCTCTTTTACTCTCTCCCTACTCTCTCCCTAGCTATCACTCTCTCACTCCCTCTCTCTCTCGTATTCTTTTTATATCTCTTCTTCTCGACCAGCGACCTCTTCCGCTTCTCTTTTTCTTTCTCTACACAGCATTACTTACTATCATCTCTGCATTTCTTCGTCGCATTCGTTTCTTCTTCTTCTTCTTCTTCTTCTTCTTCTTCTTCTTCTTCTTCTTCTTCTTCTCCTTCTATTTCTTCCCCCCCCCCACCCTCCTCTTTTTCACCTTGTGCCTATTTTCGACCCTTTTCTTCCCCTTACTACTTAGCCTTTCCATAATTTCACACCATCCCCTTACTACTACTACTACTACTACCACCACCACCACCAAGTGTACTCTCTCACTCAAGTCACCACCACCACCAACACCATCCTCATCACCACTACACCGTATTGCTCTCTTAATCCGTACATCTTCGTCGTCGTCTTCGCCCTCCTTTACTCACCTCAACGTCCGTCCCTCTCTCACTCACACACACACACCTATGTACATACTCGTACACACACACACACATACACACACGTACACACTTTTTCCCAGGGTAGTCTCTTTACCTCTTCGCTTCCTTGCCTTTCCCCCCTGACTGTCCTAAATCTTTCTCATTCATATTTTCCTTCCTTACACACACACAAACACAGACACACACACACACACACACACACACACACACATAAATATAGACTTCCTTACTTAGACACAAACATATTGAGAAACACCACCATACATACATACACACATATCTCTAACATATACATCGTCCACGCTCCCTCCACGTTATATCTAACTCACTCTCCCTTCTCCCACTTCTCATCGACTCCCTCCCTCACTAACTCACTCATTCACTCACTCACTCTCTCTCTCACTCTATTTCCTTAATCCCACAGCTTAGTGTTCGCCGTACCAGCAAGAGATAAGCTTCTAAGCTCCTTCTGAGCCGATTTCGCCGACCCAGTTTCGTTTCTCCGTTTCTCCATATCACTTCACCTACGTTGCTTGTCATTACCACGATCCGCTAAACACTGCATGAAAGCCTCGACATCTCTCGTTCCCTCATCGCTCAATTCTGACATCTGTCTTTTTTCTTTTATTTTCCTTCTTTTTCCTTTCACACTTTCCAATCAGTCTTTGTTCGTTTTTTTCCTCGTCCCCTTTCTAATTCTCTCTCTCTTTTTGAATTTGTCTTTTTAATTCTGTTAAATCAATTATCTCTTTCTCTTTCTATCTATCTATCTATCTATCTTTGTCTGTCTGTCTATCTATCTATCTATCTATCTATCTATCTATCTATCTATCTTATCTATCTATCGATCAATCGATTATCTGGCATTTGCTTATATCTGCATTTCTTTTTTCTTGGAGTTTTCTTATCTGATATCTACACACACACACACACACACACACACACACACACACACACACACACATAAATATATTACACACACACGCACACTCAAATACACGTAAATATGTCTGAGTATGTGTGTGTGTGTGTGTGTGTATGTATAATGCATGTATGTATGTACATACATACACATTAGCATTATATACTTTATATGGTTCTATATGCATAGACAGACAGACAAGCACACAGACACACACAAACATATAGACAGACAGACAGACATAGATAGATAGATAGATAGATAGATAGATAGATAGATAGATAGATAGATAAGTAGGTAGATTTTTTTAATTTCTTCTCTTTATTTTCTTTACATAATTTTCTTCGTTGTTCTCCTTCATCCGTCTAATTTTCTTTTCCATTCTATTTTCATTCTCATCTAATTTCTACATTGTTCTTATCTTCTCTTCTTCACTATTTATTCCTTCATCCCTTTCTTCCTTTATATCTTTTACCCTCTCTTTCCAATTGCTTTATTTCTTTATTTTCCTCTTTTCCTCAATTTACCTCTCTTTCTTTGTCTCTCTCTCTCTCTCTCTCTCTTTCTCCTTATTTCATTGTACACTTCTGTCTTTTACTATTTTCCTTTCTTGTAATCTATCTTCATACTTCTGTCTACCTATCTACCTATCTCCCGCCTCTCTGCCTCTATCTATCTATCTATCTATCTATCTATCTACCTATCTCCCCCCGTCTATGTATGTATATATCCTTATTTACACACTCTCTTTACTCTTTTACCAACACACTCTCTTTATCACTCTTTCTATTCACTCTTCTTTTCTACCCTATCTCTCTTTTCCTCACTCTCTCTCTCTCTCTCTATTTAATCACTCTTTCTGTTTCCATCTCTCACACACTTC